>NW_023459581.1:34008-53384 GCF_013731165.1 Rhagoletis pomonella | reverse complement strand
CTTCATCTTCATCTTCATCTTCATCTTCATCTTCATCTTCATCTTCACCTTCGTCTTCATCGTTATCTTTTCCTTTATCCTGATCTATATCTTCATTCTTTTCTTCATTTACGTATTTACCCTCACCATTGTTATTAGGTTAGGTATTTAAATTTTCCTTCCATTTTGTCTTTATATTTAGCTTTCTTGGTAACAGGTCTAAATAACACAAGATATTTCAACACATACCAACTCAAAACATTAACTCAACATATGACTCAACACGAACAATTTCGTTTCACTTTATTTTTATTAGATTCAACACAAATTTTTTGTTGCACAGCCGTTTTTCACACAAAATTTGTTTCTCTCTAACGCATTTCTGAATTGTTTTTGTAATTTGACTTTCGTCAGTTTTTTTGTTTGTATTTCAAATGAAAAATACAGGAAAACAAGTAAGAAAGTCTAAGTTCGGGCGGAGCCGAACATTAAATACCCGGCGCAAGTATTAAATATATGTTTTTTCACCTTTCCGAAAGCTACCGCTAGATGGTAAACCGGGTTGTACCAATTTTGAGTAGCGTCCTTAAATTTCGAAATATTGCAGTTTCAAGCATTTCTGAAATTTACCGTTATATGAAAAGCGGCCGTAATTTTAGCCTGAATTCAATAATTTATAATAACTGGCTTTTATGTGGCAAGCACAATAACCGTACCGAGTTTGGTACAAATTGGTATAACTGTTACCGATATACGTATATGTTATCATAAGTGGGCGGTGCCACGCCCATTTTCCAAAATTTTACCATAAACATATTTCTGGGTAAAGAATTGTTCTAAGCATCAATTTTGAATAAATTAGCGTTAATAGTTACTGATTTATCGAAGTTTTGTATTTCTCTAAATTACCGGTATATGGGATGTGGGCGTGGTTATTGTCCGATTTTTTAAATTTTCGGCCATTTAGTATGCTGTACCAAGGCCAACAACTGTGCCAAGTTTGGAAGAAATTGGTGCAGCGGTTACCAAGATATGCACATGTAACCATAAGTGGGCGTGGCTACGCCCATTTTCCAAAAATTTATAATATTCTTATTTTTCGTCTAAAAATTATTACAAATATCAATTTTGAGTGAATTATCTTCAGTAGTTACTAAAATATCGCAGTTTTCGTATTTCTGGAAATTACCGTTATATGGGAACTGTCCGATTTCGCCCATTTTCAATACCAACCTACCTTGGATTAACAGAAACCTACACACCAAATTTCGTTGAGATATCTCAATTTTTGCTCGAGTTATCGTGTACACGGACAGACGGACAGACGGACGGACAGACGGACAGACGGACAGACAGACATGGCTTAATCGATTTCTCTATTCATTCTGAGCATATATGTATACATTTGTCTATATCTATCTCGATTCGTTTTGGCTGTTACAAACAACCGTTATGTGAACAAAATTAATATACCCTTGTGCACAAGTGCGCTCGGGTATAAAAACGTAGTATCATACGGGCATTAAGAAACGCAAACTAGCAGAAAATAGCAAGTAACTAGCTGATCAGTGTATTTGACATTTGAAAATATTTGATGCAATTTTTTTTTATACGCGTTTTATATATAAAAAGTATTTACAAATACATTTTGCAATTTCATCAAATTTAATGATTCGCTCATGTTTACTTAAGAAATACCAAAAATTTGGAGAAAGAAACAAATAAAAGCAAGCAAATAAAGCAACCTAACCTCGTTTGTTTACGCTTCAACAGCTCTTTATTCATTTTGACAGCTGCTATTTTCTGCTAGTAAAATCTTGTTGGGTTTTTGGGTTAAGAAACGATTTCCAGCAAAAAATAGTGATAATTATCTGTAAAGAAACAAATCTAATATCATGAAGAATACAGAACAACGCATAAATTAAAGAAAACCAAAGCGAGTGGATATTAGAGAAAAATTAGTGGTTATTGCTGATGCTTTCCATTTCCAGACAACCGGTCAAATACAAAATCACATTTTCCCGCTTTTTATAATCGAAACTGTATGGTGGAAAGTGTGTTCTAATATCTATTTGATACACAAAAAATGATCACGGCTGTACTTTTTGCTGATATATTACATACATATGTTCCATTTAGTTAAACAATATAAGAATATCGTAGTATGTACCACAAAAACGTATATTTTCTATAAAAAATCACAACTCAGAAAAACAAAATCTTCGCTATTAGAGATTTGGGTTGATTGTAGTTCAAAGTGTCTCTTTCCCGGTAAAAAAGTTTGAGAGAAAAAAAATACACTTTTTGAGAAATTAAATTTAAAAAAAAAATAGCACTTTTTGTTTATTGTTAAATAAAAAATTTTAAATATTGAAAATCAATAATTATATAATTCTATCTTGAAGTGTCAAGAATTACTGACATTTGAGTAAAAACATTGTTGGAATCTATTCAATTTTGACAAAGTTATGGGCATTTAAAAAAAATTCTCACTGTCAATTCGAATAATCGATTTTTGCCTGAAAAACAAAATCGCGTTTAATTCGGCCGAAAAATTTTTCCGAGCCAAAAGAAATAATACGTGTCTCATTATTTGGACCAACAAACAATGTATTTGAGTTTGGTCGAAACTAAAAGCCATGCTCGTACCTGACCGGTTGTCTGGAAATGGAGAGCATCTGCTTAAAGGTATAATAAATATATGGATTTCAGTACCAAAAGAACTGAAATCAGCAGAGGCAAATATTTTCTCTATAATTGCTGCATTATATTAATTGCTGACTCAATAGCCTTCTTCTGCATCAAAGCAACTGTCAAAAATTTCCAGCAGTAAAAAGTTACGAATTGGCACAGCAGAAATGTAAAATTTTCTCACCATAGTAAAAAGTTTTTTCACCATAGAACATTTCTACTGATTGGCAAAGGCCCTACGCATAAAAGTGTGTTTTCTGCAAAAGTTTTTCAGCCCTTTCTCTTCGAAAAACAGAAAGGAGAATTCTACTTAGTGAGGGTTATAATCCCTTATCGCGGCCGAAGGCCGCCTACGCAGAAAGCTGTTCTCTGCAAAAGGTGTTCAGCCTCTTTTCGTCGCAAAACAGAAACATAATTCTACTTTGTGGGGGTTATAATCCTTAAGTGCGGCTGATGGCCGCCTACGCAGAAAGGTGTTCTCTGCAAAAGGTGTTCAGCCCCTTCTCTTCGCAAAACAGAAAGGAGAATTCTACTTTGTGCGGGTTATAATCGCTAAGCGGGCCGAAGACCGCCTATGCAGAAAGCTGTTCTCTGCGCAAGGTGTTCAGCCTCTTTTCGTCGCAAAACAGGAAGAGAATTCTACTTTATGAGGGTTATAATCCCTAAGCGCGGCCGAAGGCCGCCTACGCAGAAAGGTGTTCTCTGCAAAAGGTGTTAGCCCCTTTTCTTCGCAAAACAGAAAGCGAATTCTACTTTGTGAGGGTTATAATCCCTAAGCGCGGCTGAAGGTCGCCTACGCAGAAAAGTGTTCTCTGCAAAAGGTGTTCAGCCTGTTTTCGTCGCAAAACAGAAAGAGAATTCTACTTTGTGAGGGTTATAATCCCCAATGGCGGCCGAAGGCCGCCTACGCAGAAAGGTGTTCTCTTCAAAAGGTGTTCAGCCTCTTTTCGTCGCAAAACAGAAAGAGAATTCTACTTTGTGAGGGTTATAATCCCTAAGCGCGGCCGAAGGCCGCCTACGCATAAAGGTGTTCTCTGAAAAAGGTGTTCAGCCCCTTTTCTTCACAAAACAGAAAGGAGAATTATACTTAGTGAGGGTTATAAGCCTTAAGTGCGGCCGAAGGCCGCCTACGCAGTAAGGTGTTCTCTGCAAAAGGTGTTAGCCCCTTTTCTTCGCAAAACGGAAAGAGAATTGTACTTTGAGGGTTATAATCCCTAAGTGCGGCCGAAGGCCGCCTACGCAGAAAGGTGTTCTCTGCAAAAGGTGTTAGCCCCTTTTCTTCGCAAACCAGAAAGAGTATTCTACTTTGTGAGGGTTATAATCCCTAAGCGCGGTCGAAGGCCGCCTACGCAGAAAGGTGTTCTCTGCAAAAGGTGTTAGCCCCTTTTCTCCGCAAAACAGAAAGAGAATTCTACTTTGTTTGGGGTATAACCTCTTAGTGCGGCCAAAGGCCACCTACGCAGAAAGAAGACCGTCAAATATCGGTCATTACAATACCCAACACATGTGTTGAACAAGTGTGTGTTGAGTTGATATGTGTTGAGTTGGTGTGTGTTTAGTTTGTGTGTGTTGAATTCCTGTGTTGAGTTTGTGTGTGTTGAGTTGACCTGTGTTATTTAGACATGTAATCATGTTTCTTTACTTTTATTCTAATCTTTGCCTTTATCCCTTTCTTCTTCTACATATTCAACTTTACCTTCTTGCTTCCATAAATTTTAATCTTATCAGAAGTTTATCAATTTATATGAACCCCGCTATTATTTTATATTTAATTATATAAGATTCAAAATCTTGTTTATGTTGGTTCACTTTATGCTAAATGATGTTGTCATTGATGCCACATCAAGTGATATCATGTCATGTGGTGAGTTGCGGTGTGGTGGAATTGGGTGTGGGAGTTACGGTGTTATGAATTCAGGTGTGGTGGGCTTAAGAGGTGTGGTGAGTTTAGGTGTGGTGAGTTGAGGTGTGGTGAACTAATATGTGGTGAGTTAAGGTGTCGTGAGAAAGTTGAGGTGTGGTGAATTAAGGTGTGGTGGATTTAGGTGATTGCTTACATATTCACCCCCACCATTGTTGTTAGGTAGGTATTTAAATTTTGCTTCCTCTTTGTCTTTATATTTAGGTTTCTTTACTTTTATTTTAATTTCTGTATTTATTTTTTTCTTCTTCTCCACACTCAACTTTACCTTCTTCCTTGTTTGAGTCTAATCTATTCATGTACATACATACATACATCTTATTCCTAAACTGCTGCTTAGCACGTTTCTGTAATTCAGTATCAATATTAAAGCATACATTTAGGAGGCATTTCCGCCCCAATAATGTACATGTACGGCATTAGTATTGGTGTTTCTTTGTTGAATTGATTTTTTTGCTTTATGTTAAACTAATTAGAAATTTGAAAAAATGCCAGCACATCAGCATCAAAATACCTTTCTAATGATATATAATTGTTTATACCTTAGAAGTATAGTTTAGCCGCAAAAGGGGTGTAAAGGAAACACGATTGCCTATTTATATAGTTGATATGTTGCATTAATAAACCCAAGGTATAACTTTACATCTTGTGTTTTTTTTTAAAATAGTACATGCAATTGTTTTATTAGACCTTGCACCAAATTCACAAAATGAAAAGTAATATTGGCCGAGCTTCTCCTTCGATTTGTGATGTGCGCATTGATGTTTTCACGCAAAGAGGAGGGACCTACAGTTTTACGCCGACTCCGAACGGCGATTGTATTTTTATAAGAAGCTGTTTTTCATGGCAGTAATACACTCGGAGGTTTGCCATTGCCTGCCGAGAGGCAACCGCTGTTAAGAGAAAACCTTTCTTCCTAATTTTTTTTGCGATGTACGATTCGACCAGGGCTTGAACCCTGGCGCTGCGGAGTGGAAGCGCGCACTGCTTACCACTACACCACAGCGGACTCGAACCTATAATTGCATGAAAAATAAGGGGTGGTGAAATAACCCAAACGGCAATAACGCAAATTTGTGTTATTTCCCAATTGAATGTGAAATAACACAAATTTGCTTTATTTCATTTCTCGTTGAGCAATAAGACCAACTTTTATACTTAACAATTTGAGTAATAAAGCAAAATAGTGCACATATTTATGTAGGTAGTCACCCAGTTACATTTGACAAAAAGTAGTACATGAACAAGTTAAATGGACGGATGATGATCGTCGGTTCGAATCCTACTGAGGAAGTCTGATGAGAAAATGTGGTGATTTCCGAAATAGCTATCACTTCTACCATTTTTTCAAATTATTGTTGCTTTTCCACAATAAATTCTCGTTTAAAAAATTGGCCTCGAGCTCAATATAAATTGTTGAATATAATAAGTAAAAATATTTTGTGAATATTACTTTCTTCATATGAATTATATCACATTTTTTGTTTAATTCAATGCCTATCAAACAGGTTTAGAGCATTTGAGCAAAAACAACATTTGCCTGTATTTTGTTGTTGCTTCTGGTATCGAATGTGCCAAAAACTGTTCTGATTTTTTTCTTCTACATCAAAGTGTGCCATGCGAAATACGAAAAAGGTAAAAAATTTAAATTGAAAAAATGAAAATTGTTGCAACTTTCTTTCTTAGTAAATTGGTTCGCTTCTCGAAGCATTGATACATCCTGTGCCAGGCCCAGTAATCAGCGGTTGTTCTGCTGAGTTGGGCGAGCTTTCCAAAAGCTGCTATTTAATCGCTGGTTTTGTATGGAAAATGTTTCACATGCAAATAGATTTTAACAATTTAGAATTTTTGTGACAAGAAATGTAAAATATTTGACATTTTCGAGAACAAATAATTTGAAAAAAATCAAATCAGCTGCTATACTGATATTACCTGTTCAATGTGCCTAGGTTTAATTGTATTTTTGGAATAAACAAAGTTCTTTTTCCTTCTGTCAGTAAACTGTTTTTTTTTTTTACAAATGGTATAAATAAGCGATGGGAAATAAGGCAAAATTTGTTTTATTTCCAACCTTTGTTGGAAATAAAGCAAAACTCAGATTTTGGTATTATTTCCCATTTAAAAGTGAAATAAAGCAAATTTTGCGTTATTGCCGTTTGTGTTATTTCACCCCCCGAAAAATAAATTACGCTTAGATGCCTTTAACGTTATCTGACAAGTTGATCCCAATCACCTCACCATCATATTAATGTTACAGTCAATAAAGCCAAAGGCGTTTTTGCATTTGTAAAGCGATGGTCAAAAGAGTTACTTACAGTAACATAACTTTGTTAATAATAAGCGGATTGCTTTGCAATTTTCAGCAATTTGTCCTTATTATCTAAGGTATAAAGCCCAGTAAATAGAGAAATTAACAAGTGATTCACAGCAAAAACGCAAGGCAACTATCTTCACTCAGTTTTGAACTTTTAGGAGGTATATATCAAGAGGATTGTGGAGACTCCTTTGCTTTTAATAGCGACTTTCATACGTCCGGGAATGCTCTCTACTGAGTTTTCTATGATTTCGCTTGGAATATTACCCTATTATATTTTCGCTCACCTCCAAAGCTCTTCCATATTACTGGAGCTCGCTTGTGCTATGCTAACCCTCTCTTGACCACAGCGCTCAATTTTTCGATAGCTTTGAGGTCTGGGATTTGTGCTGGCCACCATGTTAGATGTTTTTCTTGACATGGTGTTTTTGAAGATGTTTTTAAGGTCTTTCCCAAAAATATGCCTTTTTATAGCTTTGGAAACAATTAATTTTCGTTCCATCGGACCATATTACCCCTCTTCAGTTCAAAAGCTCGAATTCTTGTGAGTTTTACAAAATTTAAGTGGCAGCTTAATGGCTTGGGATATTTTGCTTGCTGGCATTTGGTGTCTTGGGTTAATATAAAAGGTATAATGAACATATCCTCCAAACAAATTTGCCGGACTTTGTAGACAAAAGCGCAAACCCTGCGGAAGAAGTTGTTAGCCAGCAGGACGGAGATCCAAAGGATTCTGAAAATATTCAACACCGCCGGCTGCTTGGGCAAAATTTTCTTGTAATGAAGTGGCCAGCACAAATCCCAGACCTCAACGCCACCGAAATGTTGAGCGCTGTGGTCAAGAGAGGATTAGCATAGCACAAGCGAGCTCCGAGTAACATCATTTTAGATAACAAGTAATTTTTAGCAAAAAAAAACCGACTTCAATTCTCATATAAAAAAAAATATATATATATATACTAGTGAACCCGCATGACGTCAAAACGCCAACATTTAATTAAGCTTTTTAAACAGATGAAACCCTACTCAATAACCTCTAAAAATATTCCTAATGATTAATCTAAACCATTTCTCAGTGAGGCTTTTAAAGTTTACGACATACAACAATACGACACTTACGACACCGTTGTGTATCCCCCAATAATTTCTTGAAGCTCTTTCATTTGACATCCATCGCTCATATTTCATATAACTTGGGTATAAAATAGTTCAATTAGACTTTTTAAATAGGTGGCAACCCTATTCAAAATATTTCCAAACTACTACCTTCTTAAACCTCTTTTATATGACACCCATATAGCGATATCTTATTCACTTACCAAATTCCTTTACATAATTAAAATTGAATAAAATTTTTTTTACATGTGGCAACCCTCCTATACGTAGTTAAGTTATAAAGCCTTTTCAAAACCATTTCGATTGCTCTCGATGTTTAATAATTGATTTAACTTATTAATTAATTTGAGCTTAATTTCTTAACAGGTGGCAACTTTTTTCGAAAAAATAAAACCTTCTTGAACATCCACACCCTAAGCCCTTTAATTTGGTACCTCACTTTTGAAAATCGAACGGACGGTGCGGATCTGAGGGCATTGATTAGTAAATAACTTGAGTATAATTATTTAACAGGTGGAAACCCCTTTCGAAAAAATAAAACCAGTTTGCACATCTACAGGCCAAGCGCTTTAATTTGACACCCCGAACGAACGGTGCAGATCTTTTTGGCTGCACAAAAAATGCCTTCGCGTATTATATACATAGATATATCTCATGACCCACTGGTCGAATCTTAACCAGATTTGTATGGGACCACCTCTGAGGTACTACCTTTCCGATGCAAAAAGAATTATCGGTTGACGTGGTCCAAAGTTATGCGGTAACACACATATAAAAAAAGCGTTCCGAAGAGCTGATAACCTCCTCCTTATTTGGAAGACGGTTAAAAATGCAAATCATCTCTTGGCATGATAATTCAAAAATTCAAAAGAAAACTTTGAAAAACGGTTGCATTCCTTCATTTTAGGTAAAACTTACATAGGAATATATGTAGGTCCAGCCAGACCTATGTGTTACGAATGTGATGTATTAATCAACATCTCTATATATCTAACTTTATATATATGATACCAATACGTTTTTTTACAGATTGGTAATTCACTAAACTTTAGTAAGCTACCTGAAATTTCAAGCCTCTAGCTATATTTAAAGTACCCTTCTTTGTAATTTGAAAATGGAAAAGGCCTGGCTGGACTCATGTGTCAGACGAAGGGTTAAAAATATGTAGATAGTTAAAAATTATAATTATTCTTTAAACATACAGCCTAGGCACACTGGCCAGCCGTCGTTTTATATGTACATTGCAAAGACAAGTGCATGGAAAGTGGGCATATGCGTACTAGTTACCAATCTGACAGGGGCGGTATTGTTCCATTTGTCAGAAATCGAAGTAGGCAGTCCTTACTCCTGAACAGTGACAAATATCTCACATTTATCGTGAATATTGGCATAGGTAAAAAACGGTGGATCGGTTAGTGTTGCTTTTATAGGAATAGCTCTTGGCTCAAACCTTATCCATTCGTCCTGAAATATACTACCCAGATATGCGATTGCTTTATCAAAAAGAGAACTGTTTTGAAATATGAGTGTTTTTAATCTTTAGAAAGTAATTTATGCAACCTCACATACGCGGTTTTGCATTATCTTGATACGTGGTTTTGTACTTTAAACGACGATATGTATGTATATATCAAGGAAACAAAAAGTTTGTGCATACAGCATTACTTTACATATTTAAGGACTTCTTCAAAGGTACAGTCCTCGAGTTTTACTGCAGTTCTATGGCCGCCCGGATACCTGGAAACCGGATAAAGATAACGCTCTAGACGGATAACTATTGCCTCCCAACTAGGTACTTTGGAACCGGACAAAGATTCCCCACTACCTGGGTACCCGGACAAATATAACCCGCTACCCAGGTTCCTGAATATATATCAACCTCTACCCGGGTACATAATGAACCAGACAGAATAACTGACCAAGTTGTCACCAGAAAGCATTTAATTGGCTTTAGTTGCACCTGGGCGACATATTTATCTACATATATTTATATGTAAAATAATAGCCGTTTTCGTTGTTCGGAGTTAACTCAAAAACTATTGCATAGATTTCAGTCAAATTTTCAGAGGTTATACCTTGTATATATGGTCCTATTATTGGCTGCCAAAAAACTCGCTAGGTAGCGCTGGGGTCGAGTTATTTATAAAAGTCGCATTTATAAACCGATTTGGTTCAGCTTTATGGAAAATACATACGTTTACCAAAAATAGGCCCGCTAGGTGGCGCGGTTAAGTTGTTTATAAAAGTCGTATTTATTAACCGATTTCGTTCAAATTCAAACTATAAGCTATCTGCATGATGAAAAAAGCATTTGCGAAAAACGGACCCGATAAATGCCCTATTTATGAAAAGATCTTGTTAATGCAAATTCGAAACGTTTATTACTTTCGTGATGATTTTTTCTCATTCGAAACATATATGTACATACATAAACTCAAAAACCAGTCAAATTGTCGGAGGTTATACCTTGCATATGGGTATTTCCATACGTCGCATAAGTAACAGTCGTACGTTTCAATGTGATACAACTTAACTTTTTTGGGCCATTGTGTAGCGCATAATTAGCTCTATATTTAACCGAAAATGAAAACAATCGAACTGCTTGGTCCTGAAATATAAGCATTTAAAGGGAATGTCGTTACGTGACAAAAAATGGAAGTCGATTTTTTCTTTTCTTACAAAATCGCAAAACTCTGCGAATTGTAAATGGCTATTTTCATGAAATTTATTTTAATATGATTTGGAGCAATTCTAGTTGTTTTTAGAGTTTTTTGAATTAATGCAACTGTTTCGATTTTCTTTTACAACCCCAAGTGTGAAGCGTCACGTGACGTAGCGTCACTTGACATGAATTTTCATCGTTATATTTTTGTTAATATTGCTTTTAAATGAATTTTTAACGCAAATAAAACATGTATTTTATGTAGAATATACTTTATATTTTGACTTCAGCGCCAATTCAAGATGAATTTGTTGTAAATCTATGACTTATTATGTTTCAACTACATACGCCAAATTCGAACCAAATCGGACCATAAATACGGTATTTCGAAATATCTCAACCTTGGCGCCACCTAGGAAGACCATTTTACACAAAAATGATTCTACTTACATAGCCAGTATATATTTTGAAAAGCAGACAAATCGGCCCGTAAATACGTTAGATATAAGACTTTTATTTTTTTTGTCGTGGTGGACCTTCGTTCAAATTCGCAAAGTGAGCTACCTGTATGATGACAAATTCGTTTCCTAAAAATGAACCCGCTATATTTTATAAAATGTGATTGAAATTCATAATGCGTATTCATTTCATGACAAGCAGTGGTTTTGCAGAAAAGGGACCTAATGGATGGCGCTGCAGCCGAAATATATAGAAACCCACACGGGGTTTGGTCTGATTTGGCCCTATATTCATCTAAGATGAATTTACTTTTCATATGTCTAAATGAAGGATTCGTTTAAGTATGCATGTAAAGAACGCAACATTGTGTAAGGGCCTGACGCCCTCATACACCCTAAATGCGATCTTGGCCTTCCTATAACTGAAAACGCTCATCTCTGCTCTTTAGTTTCCTTATAAGGACTTTTATTGACTTACATGGTTTACGGACCAATGTTGAAGTTGCAAGATCATAGAAGAATATTACGCACGCTTGGCAGAGATCTCACAGGTGCAAATAAGACCATCGATAAAACTCATGACATCGAAAGGGATTAGTATTCCATATGATATCACAGCGCTACTATTCTTGGCCCATGTGTGAGGAGGATTCTCTTTATTCGTTTCAATTTAAACTAAAAATGTTTACTTTACAGACCGATTTTGTTTTTAAACGCTAGTTTGGTTTGGCCAACGCAAAAGATCTTATTAGGCGCCGCGAAGCAAGCGGGCATTGGCACGTAAATATATAAGTATTTAATGAAAAAAAATATAAATTTTTTGAGTGGAAAACGAGTAAAAAGTAAAATAAAATACTTAAATAGTTTACCTATATGCATGCATATGCATGTACATATTATATATATATATATATATATATATATATATATATATATTTCTCAAAAAAACCGGGGTAACAGTTATTCGTCGCCACGCTGTAAATTGGGCTCACCTCACGTCGAGCACACGTTTAGTAAATTCAAAACTCGAAAGGAGAAAACAGTCAAAGATTCAAAGTAGACATTTTTCGTATAATGAAACTAGTTCATAGTTTTTATTTCTTTACTTGTAAAATAAACATTTCTAAAATAAATGTATTTTTTTATTATTTTTCGGTTTTTTATTTTTAGTGCATTTTTTGCGATTTCTAGTGCCTTTTCCTGCTTATTTCGCAACTTTATTTTGCCTCTTCTACCCTATTTCGTTATTTCATTTGGTCTTTTTTTATAGGTTTTAAGGTCCTAAAAATACGTTCCCTGATAATGGTACTACACCTTCTAAGGTGACTAATGATAAAAAAAGCGAAATGTGTATGTATTTTGCAGAACACTGAATGTATCAATTTTACTTTTTACTTTTTTCAAAAATTTTGGAACATCAATAAAATTTTACGTATTTCGTAAAATAGCAATTGGCAGTAATATGCGCGACCAATATTATTTCTCTCACTTAATAACCGAAAACAAGCAACAAATACAAGCACTACAAATAAGTCTCCTATGTAAGTATAAGTGAAGGAGATCTACATATTTTTTGAAATTAAATATAAAGCTCAGCGCCATCCTCTTCTTCTTCTTTATTGGCGCTGTAACCGCCTAAGCGATTTTGGCCGAGTTCAAAACAGCACGACAGTCATTTCTCTTCTGTGCTAACTGACGCCAATTGGAAATGCCAAGTGAAGCCAAGTCCTTCTCCACCTGGTCTTTCCAACGCAGAGGAGGCCTTCCTCTTCCTCTGTTACCAGCATCGCGGCCCGCGTTGAATATTTTCAGAGCAGGAGCGTTTCTGTCCAGTCGAACGCGCCATGCAGTGCTGCTAATTTAGCTAGTTTGCAGCTAGATTTAGCTCTTATTTTCGACGTTGAGCTATATAAATTGCCGTTTAGCTATTAGCTATTTCTTTACCTTTCTTTAAATCGAGTTAGCTGTTTAGCTAAATTATTTTTATAATTTCCACATTTCTACACAGAATTTTATCAATTTTAATTGATTCTATTTCCTCAACCCTTGTCTACGTGCTACAGCATCTTGCTACCAATGTATATAAACCAGGCTCTCGCATTAGCTTGGTATGTCGCCAAATGTTGATTCAGCTGGTGAGAGATCAACGATACAGAGTGTCCAATAAGTACCAGGACAGCCAAAAAGGAGAAGGTAGGTTGAGAAAGGCCTCCCAGCTAAAAAAATTACCCTTATAAAAGGGTCACCGTTTTTTTAATTATTGATATTTTTTAAAAATGTTAAAAATCCAAAAATAGTCCTAATTTTATAATTGTCTTAAACGTTTAAACTGAATATGGTAACATAACTATCCGGAGGTATTTACAGAAACAAATTAACAAAGTGTAGCCTCATTTGTTCATAGAGTTAAAGAAAACAGGTGGAAAGGCTCGATGTTTTGAAATTAAATAATATCAAAATTTCAAACTGAAAGGCTCGATGTTTTGAAATTAAAAAATATCAAAATTTCAAACTGATCATTTTATAGAGAAAGGCATTCCTACAATTATGTTAATATTTAAGTACATTTGTGATGAAATTGTTATTATTGATTGTTAAAAAAAAATTGTGGTTTCACTAAATCGCGTATATCTTACGAACCAATTGAATAATGAAAGAAAAGAAAATTTTTCATAAACCGTGTATACATCACTTTTCGATAGCCCTTATAGTTTCTGAGAAATTAATTAATCATTTCTGACACCTCTTGTTTTCGATGCAAACACTCTACCTACTCAGGTGTACGTGGCGTATGAGTGACACTCTTTTCTGCTCATATTTCATACAAAAAATCCCCATTTTGATTTGACAAATCATTATTTTCTTATTTATCCATCGATTTTCTTCATTGGTAGCATAATTTTTTTCTAAAGGAAGGGGCTTTAGAACATGTGCACCAGAGCACAATTTACACAGAAACTGTTCTTTTTTGAATTCAGTCTCAGTAAAAGTTTGAATGTTTGCATTTTTCTATAAAAAAACACAAACAAATCTAGAATGATTAATTAATTTATCAGAAACTGTCAGGACTATCGAAAAGGAATGTAGTATATACGGTTTATGGAGAATTACGACGAGTATTTAATTGGTTCGTAAGATATACCTGTTTAAGTTGAATAACGGTAAATTGCAAATATCTCAAAAACGTATCCATACATAACAAAATTAACTCGATTTTCGGAATCAGCGAGCAATTCTACACACAAATTGGATAGTGGAGTCTGGAGAACCAAATCAAAATTAAAATTTGTGATCCTGTGTCATTAAAGACAAACAAATATTATGTTGTTTATACTACCCCTTTTTAAACAAACGTTTATGAAGCTATTTGTGAAGAAAAATATTTTTAGTTGTTTTTCGGATATGAAAAAAATTTTGTAGCTATTTTTATCACATTCATCGATGTAAGCCGAAAAATTTTCTGGCAACACTTATGCCAACTAAAACAATGCGTCAGTTGTAAATATACATATCTTTCTGAGATACACCTTTATGTCGCCGAGCAACACGATAAACATCTGAGACAAAGCAAAATGGTTTTTCGGTTAAAGGTTGTTTTCGAGTTCTGCATATAATAAAATGTTGTTTAAAAAGGGAGATTGAAGACCGCCAATTAAGTATTGTCGCGCAAAGTTTTCTTTTGTCATTCCTTCGTTTTACCCTTATTTTCTTTCACTCCAACCGATAGAAGCGAACTCTACCGGCAACAAGTTTTGTAAGTAAGGAAAGTCCATGGTGTTTGTTTGTGTGAGCCGTGGTGGCGACGGCCAAAGCGCCCAATTAGTTTTAAGAGTTAACGGGTCGGCGCCAATTGATCGGGCACCAACGACACCAGCACTAAGGCCCGATGGTTTTGCGGACCAACTTGTAGCTACGCGCCGGTGCAGAACTAAGTGAGCATTGAATAGGGAAACATCGCTATTGTAAGCGTGAACTAGTGCTAGTGATTTAACAAAAGAAAACGAAACGAAATTTGACTAGCGGGGTACCAGTAGAGGTACCAGATTAGTTATTCCAGGTGATTTGTTTGAGTGCCAGGCGAGGCACTCGAGCTGCAGTTCTGCAGTCAAATCCACGGAGTGGCGCCAACGAAGCGATCGAATTTATTGTGTCGGTGCCGGTTTTGGAGGGCGTAGCACCACAGGAGGCTGTATTTGGCTAGTAGAGTTGTTAGTAGTTTTTCCCCTATTGTTTCCGCGGGTTAAGATATCCCCGGCAGCTCGGGCGGTAGTGCGAGTGGGTTCGTAACCTTTTGGCTGGATCTCACCTCGGATGCACCAATGAAGAAGGGTTTGGTTTTCCATTTTTGTAACTTATTACAGTTTGTTTTGTCATTTTAGTACTTTTGGTTGCCTTTGAATGTTGAGTGATTTGTTCCACAGGTTTTGGACTCACCCTAATAGTCATATTTTAAGGTAGTTTGCTATTTGTAATCTTCCAATCAGGGTTGGCAACTATCCTTAGTTATGGGGTGCCATATTGAGGATAAAAAAGTGCCAAAATGTGCCAAATAGAAAAAAAAGTGCCAAAAAAGGTGTCATTCCTTTTAATCATTCACACTCAGCAATAAAATAAAGATACATTTTCCAAACAAAAGTGCAATGATAAAATAAGATAAACCAGTTGAATAGCCTTTATAAATTAGAAAATTTTAGTTGAAAAAAAGAAGTGCACACAAAGGATTTCACAAAAATGTATTGAAATGTACTTTTTTTTACAAAAGTGCCATTTTGGCACTTTGTGCCAAATTTAAAAATTAAGTGCCATTTGAAGTAAAATAGGGACAAATGGCACGGTTTGAGCTAAGTTGGCATCCCTGCTTCTAATAACTTACAAATATAAAAATGTGAAATATCGAGGGCTTGAATTCATTAATACCCTCTATCTGCAATTTGCACAAAAACTAGTTTGTGATTTTAAAAACCATCTGGGACTTATTACCTGTCGTTATATAAGGTAGCATTAATATCACTGATGACAGTTAAAGCTTAGGTGGATTTTTATATCAGAATCTCATCTTTGTGAAAAGTGTGCAGATAGAGGGTATTAAAATATATAAGAATTTTATTTCAACGTATACAAAAAATAAAAATACCTGCGTTACAGCACGTCGGGAGACGGGGAAGGGGGCCGGGGGGGCCGCGGCGTAGCGTGACGTGGTGTGCGGGCCGGTCGCGCGGGCCGCCGCGACGCTAAACAAATTTAATGTTTGAAAGAGAAATAATGTCAATGGATTTTATTTCGTTTTTAAAAAGGTAATAATGTCAATTGACTTTATTTCGCACCTTATTTCCGTTGATCTTATTACCTGTCACCTTTTGTCACTTCCATTTGTGCGTATATTTGTTTATTTGGTTTGGCCCGTTGTATTGTTGTTGCGCACGGTAAGCGCATTTACTTTGGTACATTAGGTTGGTCGGTCTTTGTAAACAAAAATTAAGGTGACAGTATGTACGCTTGCAAATGAGATAAGCCACCAATCTTACATCTTGAGATCAATGAAGTTATGCCCTCGATAAAGCACAAAAAAATATCGAAAATTGTGTGGTTAAATGGTTTGTAGAAAAATCGTGAATCGGGGACCCTCGAAATCATAGTCGCACACCACTATGCAACTGAAAACCAACAGCAAAGTTTTATAAATTTGTTATTGTATTACACCCAAACGAATTTATTTCTCAACTCAGTCCATATATTGAATTATGTTTAAACTAGAATATCTATGCATAAATACAAGTATTACTTAAGTCAGTATTTTATAATTTCAAAAATTGTTCTTGATTAGCAAAATAGTATGTACGCAAATAATATAAAAATAATCAACAGTAAATATTCATGTACTTATAGAAATGGAACACAAATATAAAAATACATAAAACACAACAATTACTTCCCACGAACATCGATCTTAACATGCATATTTAGGAATTATAAAGCGATATATGTATGCATGTTTAAATATGTACTTATGCTTCGCGCAGATATACAATTGAAGTTAATAAAATAATAAGAACAGCTAAAAAAAGTTAAAATTTTTCAATTACTTTAAAAGAAATATGTGAATAAATTAGAAATAAAAAATAATTGCTTCATTTAATCTGTTTTCTTTGCAGTGTATTTAGTGATAGAACTTTTTCGAAAAGTATCGATACTAGTACTCATTTAAAATACTCTAAAGAAGAATCGATGCTAGTACTCATGCTTGCAAAAAAGTATCGATAATATTCGTACTTCCACGTATTTTTAAGGCAAACGTCATAAGTGAACAAAAATCTGATTGCTTTGCTTTTATGCCTTCTTCATGTTTGTAAGTTTACTTTTACATGCATCTGGGTCCGGAGTGACCCCAATAAAAGTGTTGAAAACAAGAGGTTTAGAAATAAAAAAGCGAAGTATGTATTATCAAGAATATTAAAGTTCTCCATTATCGTTAACTTAAAAAACAAAAACATAATTTCGACTTTAAACTTACGAAAAAAATTAAAAACTTAAGTCCACCAAAAAATGCTATGTCACATGAGGTCAGCACTAAAGAGAATAGCGACACATGTGTACGCGACAACGTACTAGCCGTGAGTGAATAAATAAAACGAAAAGTTTTGTCATAAATATTAGAGCTCTTTGTTATAGGTAACTTTAAAAAAGAAAAGCATAACTTTGACTTCAAACTTAGATACAAAAATAAAAAATTACCTCCGCCAAAAAATGTTACGTAAGTGGACGCATGAGGTCAGGACTTAAGAGAGTAGCGACTTATGTATACACGCCTATGTTCCGGAGGGTCTTTATTGGCAAATTTTTTTTTTAACTTTTTCAATGTAATTGAAAAATCGAAATTTTTATGTAATACTTAAAAAGTTTTAACTTAGAAAAATTTTTCAGCTTGTCGATACTTTTTAGTATTCGCGATCTTTACTCGGTACTTGTCAAAAAGTATCTACTTCTGATACTACTCATGAAAAGTATCGATATTCGGAACTCGGTACTCGTATCGTTCTATCACTAAGTGTATTGAAATCGGTTGAGCATGAAGTGCAGTGGAGTAAGTATGTTCCTCCCCGGTAAATTTTTATTTTCATCAGATACATTCTAATTCGAACTCAAAACAATACAATTATATTTGCCTGGGAGTTGCGATAGCATACTAACTAAATGCTTTACAGAAGACTTCATGAGTGTTAATATCCCATATCAGAGGGAATAATATTTTAAGGATAAGCGTAGATAAATGACCCCGCACAATTTGTATGGACATTTTTAGCCTCGTTGAACTCTGCTTCGGGAAAAACCAAAAACAGAGAATAATTTTAAAGAGCACTTTTCGAATAAAAATAGTTTTGAGGAATTAGTTTTCAATTGTGTTACATTGTAATAAAGGTATCCATTTAAAGGCGCGAAACCCTCGCAAACTATGCAAGCCCTCAACCAGCTGTTTTGTTTGCTTTCATTTTGATTTACACTCAACGCTTTTACAAAATGACTGAGGTAAGACTTAAGGGCCGTTTTCATAAGACTTTCCTCGCTTTGCTTGACAGTTCGAACTTTGACAACAAAGCGTGAAGCGTAGAAGGTATGCTACAATAAACGCTTTAACGGCTTCTGCGTTCTCCTTTTCCTCCATATTTTAACTGTGTAAAATAGATAAAAATATAATAATATGCATTAATAATAGCAATAATAATTCATATTTACATTATTTTTGCCATTAAAAGCAAATGCAAGCGCTCGCGAAAAGATACGTGTAGACAGCTGATTGCCAAAGCGCGCAAGAGTTGAGAGTTGCCCACGATTTTGCTTCGCTTTGCTTTCCTCGCATTCTATTTAACAAGACTCATATAAAATCGTGAATTGAACTTATCTGTCAAAGCGGAATTATGAAGCAAAGCGAAGCAAAAGTCGTATGTAAACGGCACTTTAAGCATTTACTTAAATTTGAGTTTAAAATTTTCAGCTTATTAAATTAAGACTTGTCAAATAATTAAATATCAGAACTTACACAAAATATCAAATTGTCTTCATGAAACTCACTGCTCAAAGTTGATCAAACATGAAACTTGCGCCTATAGATGAGTACCCTTAATCCATTTGTAGCGCTACCCCCAATCACGAAGTGATGTAGTATTTTTTTAATGTCTTCGGTTCCATTTTTTTGGAGTTTTGAATTTTTTATATTTATTTAGTACATATTTTTTTTTT
>NW_023459581.1:0-19008 GCF_013731165.1 Rhagoletis pomonella | reverse complement strand
GTGCAACATTTTCTACCCTTGTTAAGGCGTAAGATATAGAGTATATTTGAAATATACTCTATATTTGATTAAGAATGTCAACGATTTAGCTTTCCCTGATTTCACATATACACATTTGGTGTTGCCTTTTTTGGCTTTTTTAAGATATTTTCTACCTTTAATTGTAAAGAGCAAAAAGTCCTTATTCCTGATAATATGAAAGTCTTAAACGTTTCATATTTAAATTGGGCGCCACTTGTATCAACTCACGTCGAGCGCACGTTTAGTACATTCAAGACTTTTATTCGCGAAATTCGAATGAAAATTCTGCCAGCAAACTTCAAAATATGGTTCAATGTTACTATAACTATTTGTAGAGATTAACGTTTTCTGAGTTAAAAACTCGTAAGGAGCAAGTATTCAAAGATTTAAAGTGCAAATTTTTCATATAATGAAACTAGTTCATAGCTTTTCTCTTCTTACTTGTAAAATAAACATTTCTAAAATCAATGTATTTTTTGATTATTTTTCGGTTTTTGTCTTTTTTTAAAACCTTATTTTGTCTTTTTTCGATTTCTAGTGCCTTTTCCTGCCTATTTTGCTATTTGATTTAGCCCTTTCTAGCCTATTTCGTTATTTTATTTTGCCTTTTTTATAGGTTTTTGAGTCCTAAAAATCCGTTCCCTGGTTATGACCTTTTGAATTTCAGCGATGATGTTTGTTACGTCTTTTTGAATTTCAGGTGAAGATAAGAAACATAGTTCGACATGAAAAATTTCTTCGAGTTAAAGCTACCCATTTATAATAGACTTTAGGTCATTAAATTTGTAAAAATGGAAACTTATATATATAAATTTTAATAAAATATTGCAAATAGCAAAATCGGCTAAAAACATCTAATTTTTTTTTGGCAAAGCGGCTAACAAATTGGTTGCCGGCTAAACCGAATTTTTTCCGGCTGTTTGCTTTCGCAACCGGCTAAATCTAGCCGTAAAACGACTAAAATGGCAACACTGATCACCTTTTATGAATTCGTCTCTCGTTGATATACTCTGAACATATGTGAGGATGATAGCAAGGCCAACTCATACAAGGTAGTGTTACAGGAGCAGTTGAAATTTTCGTCCCGGTGTTTCTTAAAGAAAGCCATAAACGTAGCGACCGTTGGTTCAACTTGGAGATGTTTTGCTCTAGATGGCACCGTTTGTGGGTCCGTTGAATGAATTTGTGTTTTGGTTGTATGAAAGATCAAAAAATTTAGATTTTCTGGTAAGTTGTACAACTCGTCGTGACATTAATGGCCATGTTGTACAAACTCATTCTATTTTGCATTTATTTTGTTCACTAAATAACCCAATATGGACCACTCTGCCGAAATATGTACGTTTTTTCGTTAAATTTTATAAATGTAAGCCGAAACTATGGAATTGTAAAAATGAGATTTTACAATGAGACTGCAATGTTTGTGGGCGAAATGTCCAACTTGATTGAGGATCGATCTGAACCAACGGTCGCAACGTTTAAGGCTTGCATTATGTCAGAATGATGTGTTTGTTGTAATTCATTCTGTCATTTACTACCGTTATGCGTAGGCCAATTCATTAATTCATTTCATGCGTTTTTTTTTTGGCCCTATCGATGAGTAGTGATAGTTTTTCTCTAAAACTCTTAAACTATCGATAGTACTAGTTGACTGTCGATAGTTTAACACATCTAGCACAGCCGATTTTATTCATAACTTCTCCATTTTGTGTAGTTGCGCGTCGGTTTGGTAACTTTGCAAATTTTTGTATTATAGGTGATATTTTCTTTGTGCTTCCTTCTTTAAGGGCAGCTTTCTCAACCAACTTCTAATTGAAAAGCTCCCTTTATATTTAAACGTTGCTTTAAAACTTATAGCTATGTCTAAAGAGAAGCATTTCTATTATCGGTTTTTCACGTATGTACATATGTTTCTTGGCTGTAAACAAATCAAAAAAATTATATTACGAAATTTAAACAATTTGTAATAAACATGTAAATAAATAAATAAAATTCGATAATAAAACGCTTTACTTTAGACACAACTATACATTTTAAAACAATCTGTAAATATGAAGTGAGCTTTAAAGTTAAAGGTACCTTGAGAAAACGGCCCTAAGTGTGTTTATTTTCCCAATCATTTGTTTTTTTTTTTTTGTATTTCGATGCCGTCCCGATTAATTTGGAACATTATCATTACACTGACTATCGATAGTACTATCGATATTAGCGCTTGACACTATCGATAGTATTGCTGCAAACTGTCAACGAGTAATGATAGTTTTTTTTCTGAAACATGGAAACTATCGATGGTGGCACTATCGATAGTTTTACAACTCTACTTGCTACCACATGAATATGTATATGAATTCGTGATAAGAATATATGAATTCGCCTTAGAAGATAGAACGCGAGTAAGAAGAAATGCCGGACAAAGGAATTTGTCTTCTTTAAAATAATAAATAAATGCATTTTGCAAACAAAGGTGCGTACGTTAGTTAGTGTCTTGGTTATGTTGCATGGTGAGAATCGCAATAAATCGCGGCGAATTCGTAAGGATCTATTGATTGCATTATAAACATTTGCATTTATTTGTTCAACATAAAATAGATAATTATGTGACAGTTCACTCCGTTACAACCCGGTCCTAAGGTTGCTAGAAGGGTGAATTCATATAAGATGGCGTTACCAAAATTAATAAAATGAAATGAAGTTATTGTTTAATTTCTAACCAAACCTATGCATGTAACTCAATCGCCTAATCGTTTGCCGAGCCGTAAACATATGTTTACACATCAAATTCCGTGAGTAAGTACCTGGTAATCACATCTTTTTTAAGAAGTTTGACTTCTATCATGTGTAAGTAGCTACACACGCCCTTTTTTAATTATTTCTTATGATACGACTAATACATGCCATGAATTTAAACCAAATCAGCCCATAAACACAAAATTTTCCAAATAGAAAATACTTTTTTCTCTTTTAATTATTTCCTATGTTGTGTGTCTACACTGAATTTAAATCAAATCGGTCAATAGATATGAATATTTCAAATATCTTGACTAGGGTTCTAAGGTTCTTGGTGTCGTCTTCATACGTGTTGCAACGCTCTGGATCACGGGCTTCGTGCTCCAGATCGAGCATACGTGGCGAAAAGTCACACCCTGCGAGAGGTGCCCCTGCTTTTACTGAATATAATGGATATACATAGAGAGAGCAACTCGATAAAATCCGTAAGCCCTTGTGTTAATCGGACCGTCCCTACGGACTGAATGGCACTACGTTAGTGATGTCTTCTAACGGTATAACCTTGCCGATCACTCCATGTTAAAATTCTTGCAACTTATCTGAGCACTTAACTGCAGTTAAGCTTTTGGTGGAAATGGGCTATTAGCACCAAAAACAACGGAGTTACACGACACTTTTTAAAAAGCACTACCTGTTTTTGCTTCTCCTGAAAAATAAAAAAATGTTGGTTAGGGCCTTTGTGAATTAAGGTAACGATAAGTATGTCGAATCAAACATTCTGATACTACATTTTGTGTATTTTTGCGATGAACGTAACAAATGTCACTTTCAATTGTGTAACCAGACATTTGTATGCACATAAAAATATTAATGACCAAGAAAATTTACTAAAAATTAAAAATATTAAGAGCGTATTTTCCGAAAACATCTGCATTCAACGGTAGAAATAAATTAATAAGTCCCGAATTAATCAGTATTACCCCGATGTGCTACACGCAATATATTCATTTCATATCAGGGGGATAACAGCTAAATGCGTTGAAAAAGCGCTTCCATTGCCACGTTAGTTACCGATATCGCTAAGGATATTGCACGGAGAGCGAATATACAAAATATTTCGGCTAATTATCGTGCATCTAACGCTGAAGATTTTTATTGAAAGGCAATATTTATATTGCTAGTGGATAATATTTAGCCCGATCTCCGAAAAAGATTGCCGAAATATACATTACATAAACGTTTTTGATTTGAACTCATTACTTCCATCTAAAATTGGGGAAAATAATACGCTAGAAAAAAAAATAATGCTTTCGAACGCATAAATCGCTTGGGAAACGATACGATTTTTTCTTAGAAAAAGACGCTACTAGAGTTCACTCATTGATGCGAAACTGTGTGCGTTTGAGCGAAAGTGCAAAAATGCGCAGTTTTTTACAACAGACATATATGTCGTTTTGCACAAACGCACAGCAAAGCAACAAAACATACGCTAATCTTTACCGTTCGCATTTTGGCATCAAAGAGTGAACTGCTTTGTATCAATTTGGTAGGAGAGTATAAAGTGTGGTCAGAACGATGGACAAATAGGTAAGCGAAAAGCCATTCCCAAAATCGCAGCAGAAGTTCTTGGTAAATGCGACGTATATGCTCCTCCATTGATTAAAAGCTCAGTTAGTCTAGACTTAACTTAATTTAACTTACCGTAAGAAATCATCAATGATTACTCAACACGTCAACTTAAGCCAAGAGCGGAAATATCTTGTTTTTGTATTTGCTTTTTCAGCTGTTTAACAGTTCGCCGCCTTGTTAATTCGCAGGAATTTCCTAATGAAACAATATATTTTATATTTAAATAGGTTTAGTTTGTGAATTTCAACAATAAAAACCCACAAAGAGTTTCCTTATTAGTTTAAATTTCATCCAGCAACATGCGATCAGCTGTTTTTCGTACTGGCAAATTCTTACAAGTAAAAATTTATCCAGTAAAAACTTGTAACTTCAACTGTCAATTTTCGCTCTCTTTCCTCTACTTTGTAAGTTTTTGCGTACGAAAACACCAAAACATGAAAATTCGTAAAAACTTTTACTGGATTTTACTGGAAATGAGTAAACAAACGCAATTAATAATAGTCTTCTCCACCACGTTTTCCCGCAGAAAAAAACCATATATGAAAAATTTTACTCTCTAAAATATTCTGTTGAGAAAAAACTCGATCGTGGAAAACCGTTATTTTTACTTGAAGGCTGTCGCATAATGCAACGAGGGCCTCCGAACTTATTTTGGTGAAGTGCATCTGCAACCAGCGTGCCCTCACCGGTTTATTTGCATTCATGTGACAGAGTCAATAATAAACAGAGGTAGATTTCAGTAAAAAATTTTAGTTTTTCAATTCATTTATTGAACAAATATCTATAATATTCAGAAATCAAAGGAGCCCATTTGTTGTATTTAAAGATAAAATAAATATTTATACTCCACATAGAGTGACGTACAAACGTATTGGCGCAGAAAATTTTCCGTAATATATGCAAAGATTTTTATCAACATTTTTTATAAAAACAGTTCATTCTACACAAAAACACATAAAAATAAAATCTCTAAACTTTGTGCAAAACTCAGGAAAATTCAATAAACTGGCAAGTTTAAACTTGTACTTTGTTATCTTAAAATTGAATGGGCTATAAAACTGCATTTTTAGAATTTTTCGAAAAAATCTGAATAGAAAGCTGCAAATTAGTATACAAAAGTATTTTGTAAATGTAAATTAACATATTAACTACAGATAACTTAATATTTCATATCGCTTACGCCAACACAAAGTAGAAAGATAGAAAACTCTCAACTTTTCGTGTGCGTTGCTCGTTAGCTGTTGCAAATACATATATAAAATTAGTGAAATATTTTTCGCTTTTAATCAAATGAGGGCAAGAAATATCGTTTTTCATGCAATTCTTCTTCTTCTTTTTTGGCGCTGTAACCGCCTAAGCGATTTTGGCCGAGTTCAGCAAAGCACGCCAGTCGTTTCTCTTCTGTGCCAACTGACGCCAATTGGAAACGCCAAGTGAAGCAAAGTCCTTCTCCATCTGATCTTTCCATCGCAGTGTGGGCCTCCCTCTTCCTCTGCTACCACCAGCGGGTTCCGAGCTGGAGCGTCGGTGTCCATTCGAACGGCATGGCCAAGCCAGAGGAGCCGCTGTATTTTAATTCGCTGCATTATGTCCATGTCGTTGTAAAGCTCATACAGCTCATCGTCTCGAACACTCTAAGTACCTCGACGCGGGTACTTAAGCGAACATAATTAATGATGTAGTTACATCTTCTTGTTAACTTACATAAATATGGAAATACTTGAATAACACATGAACATTTAATGAAGTATACATAGTTTAAAACCAAGATCGTAGCATTATTTAAACACATAAACAAATAAAGAAAAACTTTATTAAAAAAAGTAGATAATGCAATGTTATGCCATTTTTACAAGAATTAAATTCTTTAAAAAGTCATAGTTAGACATATCATTTTGATTAAGATTTTCAAATTTAAACAAACAAATTTTAACAAATTCCATATAAACCTAAGTTTACGATTTTGTAGAGCACTTAAAAAAATCATCAAAATCCCAAAATTTTTTTTCAGAAATGCTTTTTGAGTATACCGTTTTATAGCCCATTAAAATTTGGTGTAAAAATGTGCAAGTTTCAAGTGGCTAACAATTACCGTTGATTTTTTTACCGAAGGTGTGTAGCGCTGCCACTGAATTTCAAAATATGTAAATGTTTTAAGGAATTTTAAAAGAGCACTTAAAAGGGGAAAATTATAAGTAAAATGGTAAATGGGATACGAAAAATTTACGTACTTATGCGGGCTGGGTAAATAAGCGGGGAGGTACTTAAGAGAGGGATTTTCTTCAGATTACATTAAAGTATTCAAGGTGCCCAAATAGGTTGATTACTTAAGAAGGCTAGGTACTTCACCGGGGGGTATTTAAGCGGGTTTCACTGTGTAAAAAATATTGAATTTTCAAACTATTCACGCTCGAATAAAATACCTCTAAACATTTGCGTATACGAAGAAAAGTATTTCAGTATAAAAGTAACTAGCCGGCCTATAGTTTACGCTTTTTTCTTAGGTTTCCAATGAGAAATACGTTGAATTTTTTCGACCTATTATTTATAAACAAAAGGTACATTTTTATAAACAAATTATTATTTTTTCAATTTGGAACTATTTTTATTTAGTTATTTTCATTGGAAAATGTACATCAGACTTTTCAGTCACGACTCAATAAATTTGAGAATGGGCCATTAAAAACTCCGTACGCAATACATTTTTTAACTTCAACCTCCGCGCGATCGGTCAATTAGGTCGTCTGTAATTGAATTTTGAAGTAAAACGGACAAAAAAACACTTGTTGATATATAAGAAAAAAAATATGTTTTTCTAAAGTCCAAGTTAGACATTTGTTTGCATTGTCAATAGCTATGAAAAAATGCCACTGTTGATTGGAAATAAAACATCACATAATTCAAGTGGCTCGTTTCAGAAATTCGGACTCACTAAAAGTAATATTATATCACAAAATACTTTACTTCGCACTTCATAAAAATTACTCGAACCCCTATTTGCATGAAAAATAAATGAGGGTTCAAGCAGGTTGGATGCTTGTAGGCCATATATCTTCGATTGGTGACTCCGCTGTGAATCAAGTTAGATGCCTGCAATTTAACGTTATTTGACAAGTTGATCCCAATCGCCAAACCCCGAGTTCAAATCGCGGTGAAGGCAGTTGTGAGTTATCAGTTTAATGAAATTAAATAGTTGCGTACCGCTTACAATATTTTTTTAATATAACATGTAACAAATATGGAATTTGCAAAAAAAAAGAAAAAACTAAAAAAATATCCAAAACTCGAATCTTAAAAACGTTTTCTTACAAAAAAAGAAAAATTGTCCAAAACGGGACCGGTTAAAAACTAGTTGCAAAGTAATGCACTGGACGCCAATTGCCACCGCCAATTACATCGCCGTGCAAAACTTCACAGTTGAAAGCATTGCTTGCTCTAGTCCAACGCTAGTTCTGAGCTAGTCAGATTTTCTGCCGGGTTACTTTTGGATAATAGGGTTTTTTTTTTTATGTTGGTCGGAAACTGGACTCGAACCCAGGTCTTGCGGAATGGTAGCGCACACTGCTAACCACTACACCACAGCGGCCTCCAATCGAAATACAAATGAAAAATAATAATGAATATTAATTTAATTTTTAAAATTTAGTTGTCCTATACAAGTTTTTGGATATTTTAAACAAGTTTGAAAATATTTAATTTTTTATTTACATATGGAAAGTATACGCATACTCACAGACTATAAAAACCATAACTCAAATGATAACACAACACTTTCATTATATTTTGATCATTAATGTTAAGCGTATTTGAAAACATTTTGTTAAACAAAAACGCTTATAACTTACGATAAAAAAAGAATAAAACTGTTGTATTATAACTCGTAATATGTACTTTACAGTGTGGCGGATGAAAGCAGTAAAATAATTTCGTTAAATATACAAATTATTTTTGTGCATTTTACAAAAATTTCGTAAAAAAACAAAGAAATAATACGAAATTCTTTAGTAAATAGTACGAACGCATTAGTAAAATATACTAAAGATCTGATGTCTCATATTTTCTATTATATATATACTATATTATATTCACTATTAGAAACATTCAAAACTATTTTGTCCACGAAGTGCTCTTCGGAATCAGGGTTCTTGAACAAGGAGACTAAAAAAGACTTAAGAGCGCCTCCCAATCAGTATATCCGAAGTATAGTGCTCGTCAGTATTACACGTCATCCTTAATGTTTTTAATTTTTTTTTGCCTCGTCAGAGATACATACATATATAGTCAATTGGCAACTCATAACTCATATCGTGATCAGTCATTGAAAACTCATAACTAGCAAATTTGCCGAAATTGAGTTATATATGTTACCGGCCAAACCCAATCTTAGGACAAACTAGTTTCGCCTAGGCTAAAGGCCTGCTCAAACAGGCGCGGTGCGGCACGGTGCGATATAATCCCGTACGATATGCGGTATCAAATACCATGGCGGTATATGGGAGCACTCAAACAGACGCGGTATTGGAAGTGCGGTACACCGCGGTACAGAACTCTACCGCAGCATGCAGCGTTCACCGCGCGGTATAAGAAGATATATCGTAAGCAGAGTTGCAATTTAGAGCTAGAGTTCTACCACATATTTTATCTACAAAAGTGCTATAGATTATAAATTCTACCTTATTCATGATAAAAAACGTGAGTTTAAAAGTGCTCGTAATACATACGTGATATTCTTTGGTTTTGTTTCTCACAAAGTAAATAAAACAAAGTTGAACTTTTTCGTTTGTTTGAAAAATGTTTTTCAAATCTGGCAATGTTGCTCAGAAATATGAACGGTTAATTTACTGGAATTTAAAATTCTTTCGCAAAACGTACATAATGGAGCGCAAATATGGAAATATTTATAAAATCTTTCTTCGTGGTTACGCAGTTGGGGCATCAGGCTGGAAAATTCACCACCTTGTTTTCTTCTCAAATTTATTTCGTGAACCCATCTTCTTTTTCTTAAACATATACATAAATTAAGAACTTTGCAGGATAAAACAAAGATGTAGGCATATTCATACCTTTTGTTTTCTTCATCGAGAAGTGCTGCTAATAGCAATAATTCGTCCTCAGAGCTTTAGCTGTCCATCGCGAAAATCAGATTTATAATATACGTATATTAGAAGGAGGAATGCGTAGAGTGCCGTTAATTTGATTTCGTCACATGGCAACAATGTTTCTTGCTATACCGCACTATACCGCACCGCGCCTGTTTGAGTGCCTTTGCGTATATCGTTACCGCGTATCGTACGGGATTATACCGCGCTGTACTGGCGCTGTACCGCACCGCGCCTGTTTGAGCAGGCCTTAAACTAGACCATTCGACTACAGTATTTTTGAGCCGAAGACCTTTCCGCATACGCGCTGTATATATGTAACTCAATTTCGGACAAATTGCTAGTTATAAGTTTTCAATGATTGACCACGATTTCAGTTAGTGTTGTGAAAGTTTGACCATCGATATGTTGTTACCATTTTGACGAAAACAAATATGCAGTTGATACTACTACAATACGTTGTATTTTGTTATGCTTATAAACAGGGAACGGATTTTTAGGACTCAGAAGCCTATAATAAAGGCCAAATAAAATAACGAAATAGGCGAGAAAATGCAAAATAAAATAGCAAAATAGGCAGGAAAAGGCGCTAGAAATCGCAAAAAGGCAAAAGAAGGCACTAAATAAAGACAAAAACCGAAAAATAATCAAAAAAGCATCAGTTCAGCGCCTTCGTCTTGACCTGTGGGGGTAGAATACGTGATAATAATAAGAGCATATTCAGGATAAAAAACTGTACATTAGTTTTGATTTTATTCGATTGAGTTTTGAACCCATTTCAAGTGCTACCCATATTTTAAACTTTTTAATATTTTTAGGGCCGTTTTCTCAAGTAACCTGTAACTTTAAAGATCACTTCATATTTCAAGGTTGCATTAAAATTTATGATTTTATCTAAAGTAAAGCATTTTATTATGGGTTTTAAATTGGTGTACAACCAAGAAACATACACACGTCAAAACCGATAATAGAAATGCTTTAAATATTAAGTGAGCTTTAAAGTTAACCGTTACTTCAGAAAACGGCCCTTAGTGTTTAAGCTAAATATTTCCTAATACTCCTTCGATTGACACCCATATTTTAGTATCTCATACAGTAACTTCTGTTTAATTGAAATAAGTTAAGCTTTTTAAATATAGCAAAATATTAAATACTTAAAATATTTTCAACATAAAATGTTTTTCAACTACAATCTTGTTAAACCGCTGTGGTGTAGTGGTAAGAGTGCGCGCTTCCACTTCGCAACGCCTGGGTTCAAGCTAGAGATGGGCACAGGCCGGGCTTTTGGCAGGCGCCCGGCGGGCCCTGCATAAGCCCGCGGGTACGGGCCGGAATATTTGCTGTCAGCACGAACTCGTGCGTGCATGGGGGGTCAGTAAAATTTCATAAAAGCACGAAAAAGTCCGTTGCTAATACTACAAATTTAGATAAGTTTTTGCTTTTATACAAAAAAAATAGTACATATTAAAACTCTTTTGATAAGAGAAAAGCAAAAAAGAAATATTTGGAGACCGATAGCAAAAATAAGGTACTTAGAAGTTTTGTTTACATATCTGTACATAAAATACTTTCCACTTTTTCTACTTCCCAGAAAATATATTATACAAGTCTTTGATGTAAAAAATTGATTCGCTTAAGTAAATATACATACATAAACACAAAATTAAAAATATGTACACATGTATACATACAATAAAAGTTGGCTCTTTATTTCCGGGCTGAGACGTGTACCGTCGTGCTGGGCCGGGCCGGGCCGGGCCGGGCCACACTGAAATTCTTAACGTGCGTGTTTTTGAAAGTTGATTTTGCACTCGTTCCGGGCCGGGCCTAAAAATTTAGGCCCGTGCCCATCTCTAGTTCAAGCCCTGGTCAAATCAACGTCGTAAAAAAATAGAAAAAGGTTTTTTCTTTCAGCGTTCGTCCCTCGGCAGGTAATGGCAAACCTCCGGCTTCTCATAAAAATACAATCACCGTTCGGAATCAGCGTAAAACTGCAGGTCCCCCCGCTTTGTGTGACAACATCAAGGCGCACGCCACAAATCGGAGGAGAAGCTCGGACAAACACTAACCTATGTGTAAGCGCCATTCTATTATTATTATCAATCTTGTTAAACCCCTTTTCGTGTGACAGCAAAGTATACATATTAAAATTATCTAATTCCCTAAATTTAAGTGGCATTTAAATTTTAAAATGGGTGGCAACTCTGCTACATGTGTAAAGAAATTATTTTCAAACAAAAACGTCTGACAGCCGTATTTTGATGCATATTTACATCATCTGATTCCCTTAATTCAAGATGTAGTTTAGAAATAAAATATCATCAAAGCGGTTTCGATTGCCATTCACATTTAAGTAATTTATTACATTGAATTTAACTTTATAAAGAGCTGGCAACTCTCTTTTAAATCTCCACAATCTCTTTCGTCTGACGCTCATATCGGGATACATATTTCAAGCTTCGAATCGCCTTAATTTAAGTTTGAACTTGATTTTGTAAACGGGTAGCAACGTTCCTGCAAGCAGTTTAGAAATAAAGTTCCTGCAAGGCCATTGCATATATTGAGTTTAACTTTGTAAACAGGTTGCAACCCTGTTTAAAATAATTTCAAACTAAACCCTTTTTCAATCCTTTTTATCTGACTCCCTTTAGGAGTCCCGAAATTCCGGGATCAAGCCCACGGGGTCCCGGAATCCCGGGATATAATTTAATTTAATACCAAATTAAAATAAAACGACATTCAGACACTGTAATGGCATAAAAAATTATAAAATGGAACCCTACAAATAATCATAATATATTACAATTCTAACACTACTATTATTCTATGTTATAATATACATACATACATAACATGTATAATTGGCTTCACATTTATCCTTTTTCCTTCGGTTACATGATCTGTAAAATTTTGGATTTTTTCGTGATTCTGTCTAAATAATCATGTACTTCTTCAAATTGTTATATCTCGGGTTCTGTTCATCGAAGAGACTTCATTGTTGACACTCATAAAATAAACCACCTCGTCATAAAAAAATTATTTTAAAAATAGTTCTTGAAAAACTCCCATTTTTTTTGAACATGTTTTTTATAGAGAATTAAACAAGGTGTAATTTTAAATCCCAAATATACTGGTATTTACTATGCAAATCAACTTAAAGAATTCAACTGTTAATAGCTAAGTCAACTTTAGGACAATCATAACCATCGTACAGAAAGCCCGTTTCTTTATATTCAAAACGACGTTAAGATAAAGTCTCTACGATGAGTAGAGCCCGAAATATAACGATTTGAAGAAGTACATGAATAGTCAGAATCATGAAAAAGTTCGACCTTTGACAAATCATATCTCCGAAGAAAAAAAAAAAAAAGAAATCCTCGAATACATGTAAGCTTATTTCATGTATAGAACCCATAAAAAAATTTGAAGCGAATCGGAGACAAGACATAATTTTTTTTTTACGAAATCCGTCCGACTTGTATATATACATAAGTATACATATATGGGCAAATTTAAAAAATAAGTACACACTCACAATTGCTTCAAAAGTTAGACGAGGAATAAACATGAAATAGAAAACAAAAGAATAAGCTGGGTTCAAATTACGTTGTTCGAGTTGTAAATTTTGAGCAAAGATTTTGAAAGTTGAACTCACTTAATTGGGACGTTCCAAATTTAATGGCATCCCCCGTTTTACCAGATTGACTCCGGTTTTCGAGATAACGGTATTTGAAATTTTGATTAAGTTTTAACTATTTTATAAATAACTCCCTCAGTTTTGAAGTTATTTTACTAAAATTTTACACATAACGGTTTTTTAATATTACCTTAATTATTTCTTAAAATGATCGAAATGGGTGCACTTTAACGTATAGCTCCAATACAACTGATTACTCAGATATGTGTTTTTGCGCAATAACTCTAACCTCATATCTGAATAATAAATTGTGTGCGTGCTATATGTTAAAGTGGACCTATACTAAATTTTTACCTGCTTAACTGGAGGAGTTATATAGTAAAACAACGTCTCTGGACCATCAGTTGTATGGGAGCTAGATTTTAGAGTAAACCGATTTCGATGATTTTATGAGATGGTGAAGGAAATATTAAAATACAAGCGTGTGCAAAATTTTAGTAAAATATCTTCAAAACTGAGGGAGTTTTTTTTTATAAAATATTTAAAATTTAAGCAAAGTTTCAAGTACCGCTATCTGCAAAAGTGGAGACGATCGGGCAAAACTAGGGACGCCATTGAATTTAAAAGGCTCCAATTAAGTAAGATCAACTATCAGAAGCTTTGTCGAAAAAAAATTGATTTGATACCACGCTCGAAATATTCTGACTACAAGAAGGAGCATAATTAAAAGTACTGAATCGAGGTTTTTACACCCTTCTGGAGAACATTTTTTTGAAGCATTTTACAGGTATATGCAACTATATAAGGACTAGTAGTTATACAAATATTTAGATCGTTTCGACTTTTTTTCCAAATGTGCCTTCAATTAAGATATCTTTGGAATAAAAATTACGCTCAAGATTGCAGAATATTTTATCTTTAAAAGTTTGTTTATTCTGACACAGCTCTTGCTCAGGTATCAAATTATTCGCAATTGTTTGTAGAATACAATACATACTTAAAAAGTTCTTAAAATTAAATGCTTCAAAAACTATACGCGCTAAACCGAAAATTTAGAAAATTGTGAAATGTGGAGTTACAGACTTTGAGTTACTTGCCATTTCGTTATTTTTTAATGTACACTTTTCTTATCTACTACATATAAAGTATACACATAAGTGCTAAATGCCCATTAAATTTCAAATCTAAATATGGTGTGCTTCAAAAGTTATGACATAATTAATTTTGCCCCTCTTAAAAATTACATAAAAAATTCACTTGTTTTCACTATTTTTTTTTTAATTTGAACCCCTATAATTCAAAAGTTATGCAGCAAATTGATCCAAATTTTTTTTGAGGCTTCAAGTATACGTCAATGAATTATATCCAAAAGCAACCAGCTATCAAGCTGTTTCCATAGTTTCCAACAGTGAAAATAGAGCTAAATAACACCAAGGTTACCTGTTTTTTAGATTTGCCCATATACATACATATGTTATGGCATTCTAATATTGGTGACATCGTCACTAATGACGATTTAGTGACATCGTCGCACTTGCTGTGAATCCTAAACGACATATATGTAGCTGGCAATGACAGTGGTGACAATGTCATGCAGGTGTACTCCTATCAAAGACTTACATATAACAGACAATGTTTTGCATCGGTCACTTAAAAAAAGTTCATTGCAGGGCATTGTCGCTTGAATGTCATCAATAATCACTGCATGACTTCGTCCATCGACAAATTACCATTTGTAAGAAAAAGTCGTGAACGACTTCCACATAAACGAAGCCCAAAGTCATTGAAGACATAACATGTAGGGCTGCCAGATATCTATGTTGCCAAACCGCGACACTTAAGGGGGGGAGAGGCCTCTCGCTCCCTTCCATTTCGTTTCGACAAAAATTACGTACGAAGGAATGTAGTAAAATTTTATTTTGACAAAAAAAAAACATAAAAACATGAGATCATGAGATCATTACAACGTACACCAGCAAAACAAAACAATTTATTACAACTAAAGTACAGAGAATTTTCCACAATGCATGTACCTTTTTTGTTCCTTATAAAAATACAGTTTATACTAAATACATCAGAAAACATTAAAATAAAATTTCTAAACTTTGTGCAAAACTCGGGAAAATGCAATAATTTTGCATACAAATTCGCAACTTTCTATTCAGACTTTTTTATAAAAATTTTGAAAATGAAGTTTTGCAGCCCATAAATTTTAGTTGATTTTTGGTATTGTTTTTACTGAGAGTTTCTTCCATACAAACTATGTTCAACATTTTTTTTGTATCTGGAAGACACTGTCAGCAAAAAATAAATAATTGCAAAAAATCAACAAAATTTTCTGGTAACTTCAGACTTGCACTTTACTAATTGGCTCAAAAGCTACATTTTCAAAATTTTTCTAAAATATCTGATTAGAAATTGTGATCAGATGAAAGAGTCTCCGAGCCAATAATTTTGTACGGCACGGTACTTATAAGTAATCTAGGTTTCACGAAAGAAAAAATAAATAAATACAAGGTAACATTAAAATATCAGTCATTTGTTTCGTTGCTGTGAGCTTGTTTCAAAACTTTGGCTTTTGCTTAATATAATTGTAAAACTCTGTGCGTGTCATTTAACGTATTTAGGTACATACTTGTATTAATCATCAACTATCGCTTGTGCAAAACGTGCTAAATTAAAAAAAAAAATCGCATATGAAAGAGCCAACCCAACTCGTAATAAATTTAAGTATACAAATTTTAGTATTTAGTATAGAAATATTCAATTCGAATACGCCAATATTAAAATGAAGCGCTTTGCACTTAACGGATGCTTTTTCATAATTAAGCTAAAAAAATATATATTCAAATTCCATGCTGTCTGTAATGGGATTTGAACCCTGACGCTCTGGAAATTACCAAATTGTGGCAAGCATCTTCGTGCACTCAGCTACAGCCAGACATGTAAATGTGCATTCAAATGTTCAGTTTGATTCAACACCACGTGTGCGTGGTATGAAAGTATTGTTTTTAAGTACGAACATTTCAAAACGATAATCAAATAAAAAATATTCATGTTTACTATGCGTTATTTCCCCCAGTAAATTCAAAAAAATTTTCTTAATATTACAACGCGTTTTTTCTCTCAGTGTAGTCATTTTATGCAAAATTTGTGCAATAAAATCGAAAACCGGGACACTTAAACGAAACCCGGGACACCGGGACAAATAGTCTAAAACCGGGACATGTCCGGGAAAACCGGGACCTCTGGCAGCCCTACTTAACATGGCACTTAAGTGACTAATGCATAATGTGACCAGCCGTACTTCTTTCGGAAGTACAGTCCTTCTTTTTTCGGTTTTGTACTTCGTACTTCGAAGTACAGTCAAATGTACTTCTTTGCGATATTTTGTACTTCAGGAGGGAGATTCTGTAACCAGTTATCGACAATTTTCCGATCGCTACCGCACTTTTTGACGCACGATATATATGTTTTTGCGTCAAAAAGTGCGATAGCGATTTGAAAATTGTCGCTAACTGATTACAGAATCTTCCCCCAGGTCCGATCTTCTGGACGATCGTCACATGGCCAGGGCAATAAATTCGTTCAAACCATTAAAGTCACCGGGAACTGATGGCATCATACCTGCGCAGCTGCAAAGGGCTCTGAAGGTATCGGGCAATTGGTTGGATCCTATTTATGCGAACTGCGTGAGGACCGAGTACATCCCCAAGGCTTTGAGGGTAGTCAGTTTTGCGTTCATCCTGAAGATTGGAAAAGGCTCTCATGTTTCCCCTAGGGATTTTTTGCGGATATTGCAGACAGAATTGTCGCAGCACGAACTGCTGTTAGGCTAAGGGAAACCGGGTCCTTTTGTGACATATAAAAGGAAAAGAAGACGTTTCTCTGCTGGAGCAAATGTTTCTACAGGGCACTTTAAAACACGTTACCACTCAAGGACTAGTGATGTGGGTTGTGACAGGCTATTGCCCGCCTGGTATTCATGCGGTGAGACCAGGAATTTCGACTGATCCTTTTGTATCAGCTGTCAAGAGGAAGATGAAATGGAATCATCTTCACAATTTCTTTTAGACTGTCCAACCTTCGCGAGGCTAACATGGAAGCAGTTTGGCTCGCACTTCTGAACAAACACTGAGCTCTCAGGGATCGAAATTAGCCGCATTAGAAATTTCATAATCGGCTCGCGGCGTTAAATTAACCCAACCTTACCTGTACTTCTTTGAGCTATGAAATAGTTGGTCACATTACTAATGCATGACATTCGCTACGGGATTACTACACATATATGTATATGTATAAATACTATATGTAAGTGTAAAGATGATCTCTTAGTTTTTATTTTTTGTAAAAATGACTGCGACTGCAATATGAATGAATTTCAATTCCATAGCTTATAATTTATTCAGTTTGTAATTAGCTTTTTAAACTGATATAAAATAAAGACATTAATATTTCTTTGCTTAAAAATACAAATTTATTTTTATTATTCGCATTAAAGAAAGACTACAAAACTAGTTTGTTAGCATATTTTAATTAAAGGTAATAATATCCCGAAATATCCCGGGATCCCGGGATTAGCAATTTAAGCTCCCGATTCACAAAATGGTCCTGGATTGGATGCCTTAGAGTGTATGTACCGATCTCGACCTTAAGTACCGTCTTGAGTATTTTTGAAATCGGACACCCTAATTACGCCAAACATCGCTTTGTCTGAAAGTTTTAGTATAGTAAATTGCAAGTTTCAATTGCTTTGATTTTTAATATCTTTTCTTTTGCTCACTTGCACTTTAATATAGTAAAATTTTATGAGCTGTAAAATATTGATGAAAATTTGTTGAATTTTTCTAAATTTTGTATAAAGTGTGAAACATTGTTTTACATGGTTTTCTTTAAAGCATGAACTATATTTTTGTAAAAATAATAAAAAATGTTAACTTGAAAAATGTTATGAATATTTAAATAAAAAAAAAAACAACACATAAACACTTGTTTGAGTCACCATTGTATATAAGTGCATCAAAATAAAAGTTTGATAAATTGTTTTAAATTGGTTTTGTTTTATTTCCGTAGTGGAGGAAAACTCTATGTGTATCGATGCATCCATGTATGCCCTCCGATGCATCGACAAATATCGATGGAAGCTTCGATGCATCGATGCAAGGAAAAACATCGATGAATTTCTGCCACTGACATCCCTAAAACAGGGAAATTCAAAAATTCGTAATTGAGAGAGCGAACAAAGTGATTCGGTTGTCGTGGAAACGCCGTTTTAGAAGGAATTATAAAAGAGACGAATTACTAAGAAAAGGTACGACCAGTACGGAGTTTGTTTGATGCAGTAGAGGAATTTTTCACATGTTGATCAACATAAATAAAACAACTCTATTAGGATATGCCATTGAGCGAAGGGACGCAAAATATGTAAATAAATGTTACAAAATAAAAGTGATTTATAATAAACATTTTCAAAGGAAATAAATAAAAAATGCTTAAATACTTACGTACATGCGAGCGCTATCGACTGATTTACCCTTGCGATAGGCATGATGCGCTATGTACATTGTGTGGATGCGCGTACTTTCCCTTATGAATAAGTCGATAAGTCTTTCATGAGAGACTTATTGGCCTAAATCCTTTGGAGAGGAGTGGTTTAGCTTCCCTGCTTTTGGAATAAATATCACCCTGACCTCCCTCCAAGCTTTGATACCACATTTTCACTGGAGTGTTGTAACATGGCCGGCACTACCCTATCCGGTTCTGCGAACTTTTAGGGGTCAAAAGTGTTGAAAGCCCATAATACCTTCTCCTTATCCACTATCTCTTTAATACACCTTCCCGATGCATGAGCTAGGATAGATTCCTGAAAGCTGTCTGAAAGTTACGTGACCCCGG
>NW_023459580.1:0-53413 GCF_013731165.1 Rhagoletis pomonella | reverse complement strand
CACAAAGCGATGTAAAATAGACAATTTCCGACCTCTGTCCCTCAATGAAGCAAATCTTAAATTGCCAAAAGAAGCAAAGCTTTTGGGGGTTATTCTCAACTTTCTTGGAAAAGGAACACCGAAGTGCGGAGAAAGAAGGCGCTCAATGCGCTCTACTCCTGCAAAGCTACTATTGGAAAAGACTGGGGTCTGCGACCGCAAATAATACATTGGATTTATACGACGGTAGCTGGACCTATTCTCACCTATGGCGTGCTGGTATGGTGGCAGGCGGTTGATACCAAATCCCATCTACTCAACTTGCAAAAGGTGCAACGACAAGCATGCCTTTGCTCAACGGTCGCGATTTATTCAACGCCCAAGGTGTCGCTAGAGACCCTGCTGGATATTTCAGCCATAGACCTATATGTTAAAAGTATCGCAGTTAAAAACGCTCTACGACTCAGTGCGTTTAAGAGGCTGCGTACAGCAACTGTTAGTATGAGGTCACGGAAATTGGCCTCAGTAAAAACTTCGAGATCCATTTTGCTGACAGAAGTGGCTGGGAATTTAAAATTGTTCTCATCGATGACGAAATACCTATCTTTAAGGACGGCTTAAAAATGGATATCGGAACAGGATCTCGTATCTTCTCTCAGGAGTTATCTCTGAGAGAGTCCTATAGACTCTCAGATTACTGCAATGTTTTTTAGGCTGAGATATATGCAATCCATATGGTGGCAAGGTTGACTTAACCTCATCTAAACTTGCCTTCGTTGTTGACAGTCAGGCGGCTATCAAAGCCTCAGGGTCGGCAACGACTAACTCGATATGCGTTAAAGAATGCCAAAGACCCCCACAAGCTCGGCAGCAACACATAATCAATCTTTACTGGGGGAAATGAGGAAGCACACGAAAGTCCTAGGAAGGGATCTGAGATAGGGCTCGCGGAAGCTATCCAAATCGTGAAACCTCCCCTGCGGTTTCTGTCTTCAGAAGTCCAGAGACTGACTAGGGCAGCTACCAACGGTAGGTGGGAAAATCTGCAACCTGCAGGGTATCGCGATCGCTCTGGTCACGGCTCGATTAACAAAGAATAAGGAGTCTATTAAGGCTTTCAAAGTCGAACGTTAGGCTTCTCACAGGAATACTAACGGGACACAGGACCATCGGCCGCATAGCTGCCAGGTTTGGATCCCCGAATAACGATTTCTGTAGAAGCTGCAGGGATGAGGAATTAGAATCCGTCCAAAACTCGGCATTCGCAATGGGGCCAGCACTTCGAGGAAAACGCCTCAAGTTTCTTGGGGACCATTTCTTCGAAAACCTTGATATCTTGGGAAAGCTTATCTGGAAGGACTGCTTGGATTCACCATAAAATCGAAATGGTTCGAAGACATGTAGGGATAGGCTTGCGGTAATGACCTATGGGCCTTCGCGGACTTCGAGTCAACTCTTTGCAGAGCTGCACGTTTAACCAAACCTAACTTTAGCTGGTATCCAGCCGGATATCCGGATAACAGGAAAACGGCAGAATAAGCCGGATTACGGATATGAACCGGATGTGTCGGGTATCCATATTAGCAATGCTGCGCCTAAAGGATCCAGAAGTTTCCATTATCAAGTTATATACCTAAAGACAGTACGAAGAGGATTTGCTTTAAATTAAATTGATCTTAGAACGAATGAAAATTCCAACGACGGATTTCAAGTATTATTCTATTAATTCTATTAAATTATATATATATTAAAAAACTAAAAACTGGCTTTTATTACAATGTGAACTAAAAAGTAAAAAAATAATTTATAGGTATACAGATTTCGTTTAAGAGGAATAGGAAGTTCCCTATCTTGATTTAATTAAACTTTTAAAACCAAACTAAGCAAGAACAATTTTGAAAAAATGGTAGAAGTGATAGCTATTCGCCTAGTAAATTCTTGTTGATTTTTTTCCACATTTTCATTTGTGAAGCCAACTACAATCAATCGCAGATATTCCAGTGCTATTTAAACTTGGTCACGTGGTTGCTGGTTTTTGTTAATAATTCTAGTTTTAGAGTGTTTAGCTTTTAGGAGTGCTCGTCCTTAAGTTATTTGTTTTTGCTATTTTATGGCCTTATAGCAATTATATTCCACTATTTTTATTGAGCTTGAGGGAATTTTCAATGAAAAACTACTGTGGAAAAGCAACAATAATTTGAAAAAATGGTAGAAGTGATAGCTGTTTCAGAAATCACCACATTTCCTCATCAGACTTCTTTCAGGAGAATTCGTACCGACGATCCCACCAGCCAGTTGCCTTCGCACTGTGCTAAGTTCACCTTGTGAATTCCTGTTGCTTTTTCCCACTATTATGAGGTTGTTGATTTTGCTGGTTTTCGTTAACATTTCTATTATTAAAATGTTTAACTTATAGGTGTGCCAGTCCTTAAGTTATTTGTTTTTGATATTTTATGGCCTTAGAACAATTATTTTCAACAATTTTTATTGAGCTTGAGGTAATTTTCAATGAAAAACTATTGTGGAAAAGCAACAATAATTTTGAAAAAATGGTATTAGAAGTGAAAGCTATTTCGGAAACCACCTCATTTCCTCATCAGACTTCCTTCAGTAGTATTCGAACCGACGGTCCCACAGACTTAGCCAGTTGCCTACGCACCGTGCTATGTTTGCATTGTAAATTCTTGTTGCTTTAATGAAAATTTCTTTGTCAATGAAAAGATATTGTGGAGAAGCATGAAAACGGCCTGAAGCTCAATAAAAATTGTTGAGTATAATTTTTATAATGCCATAAAATAACTTAAGAACGAGCAGACGTAAAATTAAGCATTCTAAATATAGAATTATTAAGAAAAACCAACAGCCACATGATCAAGTTTAAATAGCACTGGAATAGCTGCACTTGATTGTAGTTGGCTTCATAAATGAAAAAGTGGAAAAAGCAACAAAAATTTACAAGGCGGCCTTAGTACGGTGCGTAGGCAACTGGTTGAGTCGGCTGGGGTCGTTGGACCGAATCCCACTGAAAGAAGTCTGATGAGGAAATGTGGTGATTTCCGAAATAGCTATCACTTCTACCATTTTTGTTTTAATTACGACAGTCAAAATCGGGATGGGATGAAATCAACGGGAAATATTATATCGGTCAAAAACAAGTTATACGTAGCCCGGCGTTTCGCTGGGTCACGTCTAGGAAATATATATATATCTAGGGGAAATTGTCACCTTTGGTGGTTTTTTTTTGACATAACTCGAGAACCACTAGTCCGATTTTTCTCAAACAAATTTAAAAAAATTAAAAATTACAATTCCTTTAATCTGTTAATATAACGTTTTTCTATATACTCAACAGTTTTGCCGGTAAAAATAAATGTATGAAGAAAAAAAATTATTTTTGCCTAATTTATTTTTACCGGCAAAACTGTTGTTTATATAGAAAAACGTTATATGAACAGATTAAAGGAATTGTAATTTTTAATTTTTTTAAATTTTTTTGAGTAAAATCTGACTAGTGGTTCTCGAGTTATGTAAAAAAAAAGACAAAAAGGTGAAAATTTCCCCTATATGATAGTTGCTAACTTCAAATCGATATATCTCGATTCCTAGACGTGACCCAGCGAAACGCCGGGACACGTATAACTTCTTTTTTACCGATATAACTTTCCCCGGTAGTTTGAACCCCTCCCGATCACTGACCCCTAACATTTTTCTCACAGTGTTATTTTTGTTTTCCTACAATAGTTTTTTATTGAAAATAGCTTGCATCTCAATAAAATTTGTATAGTATTATTTATAAGTTAAGTATTTAGTTATAAGGCCATAAGATAGCAAAACGAAATTAGTTTTACCGGAAAACCAAGCGTGGGAGCGTTCTTAGATTTTAAAGTCCTGCGATTGGCAGTATTCAATACTACTAAACCGAAAATGAAAAGTTCAAAACAATTGATATCAATATTTTATGCTTTATAGTTCACATTGTAATAAAAGTGAGTTTTTAATTTTTTAAACTGTAAAGACTGCAAGGTGCTTGCGTTTTTTATAATTAATTTATTTCGATTGCTTAGACTAGAAACGTAACCTACTGACGCGTATATCAGCGCGGTGGATGAACGACTAGCTGCGAAGTGCTTAATGTCAGTGTCTCGAACTTCACAATAGAGCCGCTCTCTTCGTTAAGTTTGGTTTAGTTTTCGTTACGCCGTTCAACCCATCACATAAACAATAATTTTACTCATTCCCTAATAAGCAATTTTTTGTTTTATAATACATATGTATTTAATATTTTATTTAATACTTAATAAACAAAAGATGCAGAGAATTGTAATAAATAAAATATATTACAATTTATTTGAAGGATAATACATAGCTTTGGGAATGAGACTAAAATTAAAAGTTTTTATTTCGTTTGTGGGGAATTTGAAAATTTTAGTGGGGATTTGTAGGAAATTGGATTTTTTTCTGGGTAATTAAACGAATTTAGAACTGCAACGCTGCTTCTGTGGACTTTCCTTGAAGTATCTGAATTTGTATTCGAGTAATCGTACGCCCAGATGGACCGACGAACAAGGCTTAATAGAATAATCCGTAATTCTTTATGAAAATAATGATACTTATCATACCTTTGCTTTCGGTTACAAAAAGCAAGACTTTTTAGAGCAATGTCAGTTACAAATAGATTTTTATATCATTTTTATTTTTATTTCTGGGGAAATGCCCATTTATCGGTCCTTAGTTACTTGGAATGGCGCCCGCTCTGGTCTAGTGGTTAGCAGTACGCGCTTCCACTCCGCAGGGCCTTGGTTCAAGATCGGTTCAACCCAACATGAAAAAACATAAAAAAAAACATAAATATTTTTTTTTTTTTAATAACTGTCGCTCCTCGGCAGGCAATGGCAAACCTCCGAGTTTATTTCTGGAATGAAAAACAGCTTTTCATAAAAATACAATCGCCGTTCGGAGTCGGCGTAAAACTATAGGTCTCTCCCCTTTGTGTGACAACATGAAGGCGCACGCCTCAAATCGGAGCAGAAGCTCGGCCAAACAATAGCATATGTGTAAGCGCCAAACTATTCTTATTTACTTGGGATCAGCGTCTTAAAAAATTTTCAGATATGTTGAAAAAACTCACGACAGAACCTTTGCCTGTATATAATAAACAGTTTTTAGAATGCTAACTACTTACTTGTTATATAAAACAATGTCCGGTCGCCAAATGTGATCAGAGGGTACATGCAGCATATGTACTCCACCATATTCTTTAGGCTCCCAACGCAGTTTGTAGTCATACCAGGACTGAAAATACACATAGAGCGGAATAAATTATACTAGTTTTCAGTTAATATAACGCTACCTAACAAAGTTCTTAAAATTAGTGTGGTTTCGTACGTTTAACTGAGAAGCCGTTTGAAGATCTGTAGTGCTATTCTGTATATTTTTTACCCACTGACAATCGGTATCCCAATTTACGACAACCATGGCTTACGCTTGCGAAAAGTTTATTATGTAACAAGAAGTACCGAGAAAATTCATTTACATTTTTCATCGATAACAAATTCAGAAAATACGGCAATGTGTTTTTATACCCGAGCGCACTTGTGCACAAGTGTATTATCACATAACAGTTGTTTGTAACAGCCAAAACGAATCGAGATAGCTATAGACTACAGACAAATGTAAACATAAATGAAAAAAAAAATCGATTAAGCGGTGACTGTCTGTCCGTCCGTCTGTACGGACGATAACTCGGTATTTGTACTTATTTGAGCGTAGGACGGATGGTGTTTAACATGGATAAAATCGGGCAATAACCTCGCCTACCTGCCATACAACGGTTACTTTCAGAAATATGAAAACTGCGATATTTTAGTAACTACTGAAGCTTACTCACTCAAAATTGATACATACATACAATCATTTTAGACAAAAAATAAGAATGTTAAAAAAAAAAAGTTGACATCAGGACGATGCTATTTAGCCATCAACGTGAATCTTTCGAATATCTATTTTCCTCATTAATCATCTTATTTAAATTATAGCTTTCGTTGTTACATTGAAATATTTTTCGTTGTTATATTGAAACCAAAAGTAACCAAAAAGACAATATTGATCTCAATTTGATATTGTTAAGGATAAAACTTGCGCTTTTCCTCATCATATTAATAACCAGAATACAAATCTAATATTTTTCAGTACACTTTTTACATTATTAATGGTTATATTGATACCGAGAAATGATAGTGTTTAAAGTTTCATTTTAACACAACGTGTATTAAGCCAATAGTGATGCTTTTTTTTGATTATGTAGCCACGGCCACTTATGATTACATTTGTATAACTTGATAATCTAGTGCTGCCAGGTATTTAAGATACATAAATAAAATAAAATAAACTTTTTAACAATAGAGTGCAAGCGCGTGGCCTACTATAGTAGACCATTTTAGAATGTCAATAAATGTTTTCTTACATAACATTTAAATGGAACTTATAGTTAAAAAATTTAGTTAAGTCTATAACGTTTACGCTCACAAACTTCAATTTTTCATAGCAGCTAGGAATTTGAAAAAATAAATCATTTAGTTATGTAACAGAAAAAATAGGAATAATTTTACTTCTTAGATCAATGTCTTAAATTTTCTTCTTAAACCAATATTTTTCAAAGAAAAATATCAGTTTTCGTAACATTGAGTGCCCACCGCAGGCTGGGGATCTGGACAAATCCATTTTTTAAAAGTAGACTTAGAGTTCTGGTACAATAGGTGAACCGCCCAACTAAAATTTGGTATTACATCGTGCTGTACTTCCTGAGATGCTTCTAAGAGCTTTGCTATTCCAAATTGTGGTTGTTAGAGAAGTGTTTCAATGGACGTGCAGCGATTCAAAGCGGGTTTCAAAAAATCGAGGGACTATTCTTATTAAAAGTTATCCGTGAAATTTTTTTTTAGTATTTTTGGTTGATTAGGAGAGCTTCGATTGCAGCAATGTTCATCAAATCGAAAAATAATTTAAGTGGTTATCGGTGGCAGTTTCTAAGTTTCTATCCGTAAATTTGGACAACTAAGTTTCTGTGTCTATAAATTTCGACAACTCAGTAACCATTGATCAGTTTGAATAATTCGATACGTTGCGATAACTTAATAAGCATGGATAAATTTCGATAATTATAATCTTTGATGATTCGATAAATTTCAGTAACCTTTAGGGCTGATTTTATTTCTATTCCTATCTGAAAATTTCAACTCTGTTAACCTACTTCTTATGTATTTCTCATTGCCTCCATTTTCGCCTTTATCTCAATTTTCGTCTTTGTCTTCACTTTTGCCTTTTTTTTGTCTTCATCGTTATCACTTGTTTCTTCATCTTCATATTTATCTTTACTTCAAAGTTTAATTTCAAATACGAAGTAAACCAAAATGCGAAACAGCTTAAATTGAACAGGTTGCAAAAACAACCATACACAAATATATAGAAACTCTCCTCATCTACAAAATTACCTTTCCAATGGTGTTTGTGGTTTTGAAATCGGTAACTTTACCTTGGTCTTCATCTTTGTTTTTATCTTTCACATCTTTGCTTTTATCGTTTTCTTTTTCTACTCACACAGATGAGATGAGGTGCGACGACGTGATAAGATGTGACGTGATTTTATGTGATGTGATAGGATGTCAAGCCATGTCACGTGATATCGTGTGATGTGATATCATATTATGTGATGTAATATCATGTGATGTCTCTTCATATCATGTGATAAAATGTTATGTGATGTCATGTAATGTGATCACATTCCATGTTCCGATTAGTATATCGATAAGCCTGTCGATAACTGTGTCGATAAAAATGCCGATAACAATATCCATATAGAAAAATACAACGATTGCAAAATCGATTAATCCATCGAAAAATATAACAATCATCAGTATCGATTATTGTACATATCTTTAACAATATAAATGACGAAATCGATAACAAAATCAATTATTTAATCGATTATTATACCGATAACAATATCTATTATTGTATCGATAACAATATCGATTATTATATTGGTTATTATATCGATTACAATAGCGGTTATTTAATCAATAACAGTATCGAAAACAATATCGATTATTTTATCGATAACAATATCGATTATTTTATCGAGAAAAATATCGAGTTTTATATCGATAACAATATCGATCTTCATCCTCATCCTGTTCTTCATATTATCTTTATTTTTGCATATTCCTCTTCACCTTTACCTTAAAGTGTTAGATTTACTTTGATCTTCGGTTTTGCCTGTACCTCTAGGCATCTTTGTTGTTGTTTTTATTCTCAAACCGCTAAACCGCTGAGAACCATTTCCATGTGCATTATTCCCCTTGAATTTGGCAATTTACTCCCAACCAACCAACTGCCGTAAAGAAGTTTCACTTCATAAATTCAAGAAATGTTATTAGCCTTTCAGTTACCCTAATTCTTATGTATCTGTCATTGTCTACATTTTCGTCTTTATCTTCACTTTTGCCTTCTTTTTTTTTGGATTCATCGTTATCATTTATTTCTTCATCTTCATATTTACATATCTTTATTTCAAAGCTTAATTTCAAATGTGAAGTGAAACAACATGCGAAACATGTCAAATTGAACATGTTGCAGCAACATCTATACACAAATACGAAAATGTTGAAACGACGGTTTTGACCGTAATTTTCAACCAATTGTGAAACCATACACAACTCTGCTCATCTACGAAAAATTTCCTCCCCAACGGTGTTCTTGGTTTTGAAATCGGTTCGGTAGAATCGCCAAACGAACGGAGACAAAATTTATGTTAGCGTATCAATATACAGTAGGGAGTGCCAGTTACTGTCGAAATTCGACAGTTTTTCTAGTTTTTAGGAGCCTTGGAGAGGGTTTCTAACTTAACACGTAGCAAAACTTATACGGTACAAATTAACTTACCGGAAAATCTTCTGCTTTGGAACTAAAACGAAACTAAAATTTTTTTTATCTTAGAAGGTCTTTTAACTTCAGCAGGACTTAGAACTGACCCGATACATTCCACTTTATCGATAAATATGAATGACTTGATACAATCGATAGTTCGATGAATTTCAAAAACTCTAAAATCCGATAACTCAAAAAAATTCGTTAACTCGACTAATTTCGATAATTGTGAAATTCGATGGCTCGATAAATTTCGATAACTCAAAAATTTAAACACTTTGGATACCTTTATAAATTTTTACTTTTGTCATCTCCACATTTTTCGAAAACTATCTAAACATTTTGATAACTCGTTACACTCTGTTAGGACGTGTGTTAGGAGTGATAAATCGATAAGCTTATATAACCTTGAAATTTCGATAAATCGATATATTTTGAAAATTCCATATACTTCGCTTCGTTGAACCAACCAATTTCAGTAGATCAATAATTATCGATAACTCTGTAAGTTGAAAGAACTCAGTGCATTACGACACCTCGATAAATTTCGTTAAGTCTAAAATAATGATAATTCAATAAATATCGATAGCTTAATACATTTCTTTAACTTGACAAATTTCGTTAATCCCACATGTTTTTATAGCTCGATAGCTATCCGTAAATTTCGACAACTAAGTTTCTGTGTCTATAAATTTCGACAACTTAATAAACATTGATCAATTTGAATAATTCGATACGTTGTGGTAACTTAATAAGCATGGATAAATTTCGATAATTATAAACTTCGATGATAAGATGTGACGTTATTTTACGTCATATGATAGGATGTCGTGTCATGTGCTGCCATATTCTGTGATGTCATGTCATACGATGTCATACCATATGATGTCATATCATGTGATGCCACGTTATGTAATGCGATGTCATGTCATATCGTGTGATGTCAAGTCATGTGATGTCATATCATATGATGTCATGTCACGTGATATCGTGTGATGTGATATCATATTATGTGATGTAATATAATATGATGTCTCATCATATCATGTGATATAATGTGATGTGATAACATTATCCATAAACATATAGAAAAATACAACGATTGCAAAATCGATTTATTCATCGATAGATGTAACAATCATCAGTATCGATTATTGTACATATCGATAACAATATAAACTACTAAATCGATAAAAAGAATCAATTATTTAATCGATTATTATACCTTAAAGTGTTTTACCTTAAAGTGTTTAAATTTGCCTTGATCTTCGTTTTTGCCTGTATCTCTAGGCATCTTTGCTAAACCGCTTAGAACCATTTCCATGTGCATTATTCCCCTTGAATTTGACAATTTACTCCCAACCAACCAACTGCCGCTTCATCTTCATATTTATCTTTATTTCAAAGCTTAATTTCAAATCCGAAGTGAAACAACATGCGAAACATGTCAATTTGAACATGTTGCAGCAACATCTATACACAAATACGGAAATGTTTAAACGACGGTTTAGGCCGTAATTATCCACCAATTTTGAAACCATAAAAACTGTGTTCATCTACAGAAAAATGCCTTTCCAAAGGTGATCTTGGTTTGGAAATCGGTTCGGTATAATCAGCAAACGAACGGAGACAAAATTCATGTTCATATGAGTAATTTTTTAAATATCGAGCTCGAGCCGGTAAATTAACGTAAACGACATTTTCTCAAAATTTTGTTTTTATTCCAGAAATATTCCTAGGGCATTCAGATGCATTTCTGCATCAAAAAAATAATAATAATTATTAAAAAAAAGTCGCTTACGTTATTTTGGCGGTTAGGGCTCGATATGTATAAGCGTGTATAGCCTGTGGAGAATTTCGTAGTCAACAATACAATAGCCAACTTTTGGTCCACTTATAACGGCCTACTTTTATCTGGCTTCAAAAGATTAACTATAAATACTTATGATTTTTTAGGTGTTCTTTTATTAGTTGTTTTTTTCACTTCATAATATAAACCATATACCAAGTATTTTCATGGAGAATGCCTTTTTTTATCGTCGTCGTCTTCTATTGATTTCTGAATTTCCCCTGTTGTAAATAACCTCGAATCTCTATGAAGGTCGCTCTACAGTTTCGAGCTCAAAATATTTGGCGAACCATGGGAAAATCATTACGATGACAACAATTAGAAAACACGTGTTAACTTCGGACCTGTTCTATGTTTCACATTAGGCCAGATTGGCGGTTGTTTTGACTTGCAGGGAAATGACCTTACCACAACTGCATGTGTATCTAGGCATGCGCTTTCGCATTTATTGGATATTATAAAAGCTATGTGACTATTAAATAATCAAATTTAACAAAATTTTATAATTTTTGTCTTCCAACTAATTTTAAGGAAAAATCCGGGGAACAGCCCCACCCTATAGTCATGCCTGCACATATATGTATAAATATGTATACAATCGACTTGTATATATGTAAAATATATATACTTATTCATCGAGAACCTTATCGAAAAATCTACCTGAAAATCGAAAAAGTTACCGTTTTTGAAATCGGCACTTGCCATGATTTTGAACTTCACGTATTCTAACACTGACCGATTCATTTGAATCTGGTTCAAGGACACCGTGTATAGTAGGCCGCGATTGTACTCTAAATAGTGTTAATATACCACACTTTTATAAATGGACTAAAAATTTTAAAATAATAATACTGATTCCAATAAAATTTGTTTTGATAACTTTTGATTTAGAAACTTTAGCAAAAGCCATTATAAACAATTTATGAGATTGAAAATGAAAAACGTGGAGCGCATACAATACAAAAGATTAGATTTCATCGACAATAGTAAAACTATATAACATAGACCTAAAATTTCTACAGAGAAAGTACAAATTTGAGATCGATTTTAAGCGGTCGTTATTCTTATACCTACATACATACATATATAGCATTTTCAGTTTAAATGAAACTTTCTTCAAGTTAAATGAAACCTTTTTCAGGTTAAGCGAAACCTTTTTCAAATTAATTGAAACCTTTTTCAGATGAAGCGAAACGTTTTTCAAATTAAATGAAACCTTTTTCGGATTCAATGAAACTTTATTCAAATTAAATGAAACTTTTTTCAGGTTCAATGAAACTTTATTCAAACCAAATGAAACTTTTTTCAAATTAAATGAAACTTTATTCAAATTAAGTATTAAACCTTTTTGTAATAAAAGAACAGGAAATCAACTTAACCTATTAAGAGCCGTTTGCACCATGTCTGGCTAACACTAAAGGCTCTGTTATGCATACTTGGCATTGCTTGGGAAGGAATCTGTTAAATGAGCTTCGCGTGTAAGCTGTTACCCAACGCACAGCATTACATACGTACAAGTCTGTTGGTTTTCGAATTCTACGTAAAAACACGTACGTAACAGAGCCTTAACTGCCAGTTACACATCGTTATCGATGCCATACTTATATCAGTGAGTCGATAACGCCGATTATGATGTTTAACTGGGGGAATATTTGTATTGTTGCTACACGAATTCAAAGCTGTCAACTATTATTTTCTTAAGGGAGAAGAGGGAAATAAAGTACAAATACTCTCCCTTCTCACTCACTCGCTGAAACGAAATATAAAATTTGGCATTTGCATAACAATTGTCTAATTATTTTCTTCTAACTTAAACAAAGTCTATGGAATAGGCCACAGTCTAATCACGGCAACATTCAACTTCGGTTAAAGAATACTTTTGACATGTCCCATTTCTCTTTGCCTTTTCACATCATCCTTTACATGTTCTCCCGAAAACAGAGATATTTGAAGTTTTATAAAATGAATAAATTATATCATTTGCCTGGTTACCAAAACCCCTCGAAAACCACAACAAACCAACCTACCTGCCAAAGCCTTATTTTAAAAAGTGAAACTACCAATTTTGGTCCAATTGGACCGAAACGGCAACACTGTATTCAACATGCCTTGACCGTAAGGGAGAGCAACACGTAACAGCTAATTCAAAGTAATCCAAAAAAGAAGTTTCATTTCATTTGAATAAAGTTTCATTTAATTTGAAAAAAGTTTCATTTAATTTGAATAAAGTTTCATTGAAACTGAAAAAGGTCTCATTTAATTTGAATAAAGTTTCACTGAATCTAAAAAAGGTTTGATGTAATTCGAAAAAGGTTTCGATAAACATGAAAAAGGTTTCATTTAATTCGAAAAAGGTTTCGCTTAACATGAAAAAGGTTTCATTTAATTTGAAAAAGGTTTCGCTTAATTTGAAAATGGTTTCATTTAAACTGAAAATGCTATACATATTACTCTTCATATCTATTCCGGTCTATTACTTGTGCCCACGCTTTTCATTTTCAATCCCATAAATTATTTATAATGGCTTCTTCTAAAATTTCAAAATCAAAAGTTATCAAAACAAATTCTATGGGACTGAAATATATTATTTTCATTTATAAAAGTATTAAGAAGTATCGAAAAAATAGAGAGTGAAATTTTTAAAACTAAAAATGTTACATGAGTAATAAGGAATACATAATATAAAGAAGGGGGAAAAATAAAGAAAGCGACGTGTGATGGCTTTACAAAGCGACAGTATAAATGAAACAAGCGTGCTTTATGTAACCACATCCAATCGTACATATGTACATATGTTTGTATGGACATATGGGTAAAGGCTTCCTCAAGTGGGCCCCGAATTTACCAAGATTAATATTTTTCATTATACTCAGGCAGCGCCGAGTTTTGTAGTCGAAAAGTACACTGTGTAAATTTTGTTGCAAAATTCCATCAAAAAAAATTTATCAACAATTGAAAACTTTTGCAGTGTTTTGGAAATTTTTATTTTGCTTTAAAAGTAAGTTTCGGAATGAATAAATTTTTTGGGTGCAGATTTAAAAAATATTAAAATATACAATGAAATTATTTGCGGTACAAATTTTTTTTTGCTTTTCAATAATTTTTTATGAAAACGTGAACATATAAGCAATTTCTGCGCTTCGTGGACGAAATTTTTGAGCACAAACTTCTGTAATAACCATTTTTGCATTTATCTATGAAATAATGCGTGCATTTCGGTGTAGTTTGGTTGGAATGAATTTTTATTTGCCAGCATGCGGGCCCGACTCTCGTGACTGGATCGCGCGCAATCCGCGTTGACTTCTTGCGCAATAAAGAAATGAACGTTTCAATCGTTCCACTTTTATTTCTCATGCCCGAATTTCGCGTGCCTGCGGAAGTCAGGCGCGCACGCTGGCAAATAAAAATTTATTCCAACCAAACTATATCGAAATGCACGAATTTTTTTCATAGATAAATGCAGAAATGTTTATTACATAATTTGTTGTTAAAATTTTTCATCCACGAGGCGCAGAAATCGCTTAAATGTTAAATTTTTCATAAAAAAATTATTGAAAAGCAAAAAAAATATATTTGTAACGCAAATAATTTCATTGTATAGGTTAGTGTTTTTTAAATCTGCACCCAAACAAATTTTTTCATTCGGACACTTACTTAAAAAAAAGTCCCAAAACACTTAAAAAATTTTCAATTGTTAATAAAAAAAGACTATTTAGAATTTTGCAACAAAATTTACACATTGTACTTTTCGACTACACAACTCGGCGCTGCCTGAATGGCATTGAAAATATTCATCTTGGTAAGTTCGGGGCCCACTTGAGGAAGCCTTACCCATATGTATGACGAAGCAAACGGGCTTCGTTGATATACTGATGGACATACATACATGTATGTACCTATGGACAGCAATGTTTTCATGCATGTACATATGTTTGAATGGTTGTATATATATTTGTATGTATGTACATATGTTTGCGTGTATGTGCATATGTTTGTGTTCGTGTATATATGCACATTTGTAGTACAAACGAAAACAAGTCTAATTAGAGCTACTAGCAACGCTGCTCGTTGATATCAATGCGAATTGTACTAGTTGTCAAAAATTATATGTTTGTTGTACATTTGTTCATGTTTGTCATTGTGCGTACAAATTATAGTTTTTGTGCTGCCGCTATCACCTTGTGTGAATTCGTCTTTCGTTGATATACTCTGATGAACACTCATATGTGAGGATGATAGCAAGGCCAACTCATATAAGAAGCAGTTGAAATTTACGCACCGGTGTTCCTTAAAGAAAGCCATAACGGCCGTTGGTCCAACTTGGTGATGTTTTGCTCTAGATTGCACTGTTTATGAGCCTGTTGAGTGAATTTGTGTCTTGGTTGTATGAAAGATCAAAAAATTTTGAGTTTCTGGCAAGTAGCACAACTCGTCGCTACATTAATGGCCACGTTGAACAAACTCATTCTATTTTGTTCGATAAATAACCCAAAATGGATAACTCAGCCGAAAATTTACGTGCTTACGTTGAATTTTATAAATGTAAGCCGAAACTATGTAATTATAAAAATCTGATTTTCTAATGAGACTGCTCGCAAAATTGCAATGTTTGTGGGCAAAATACTCATCTTGATTGCGGATCGATCTGACCCAACGATCGCAACGTATAAGGCTTCCATTATGTCAAAATGATATGTTTGCTGTAATTCATTCTGTCATTTAAAAAGTGTTTGCACGAGGCGATTTTGCGTTCAACTTTTGCGTTCACTTCACGCAGGGTTGCACGAAAAAAAGTTGAAAGGGTAAATGTTGGCTGGCGACCAACTTTGTTGAAAGTAATTAGTTGAAAGGCCGTTAAACCAAAAGTAGAATGCAAAATTGAACAATAAAAAGCCTTTTTTTGGCGAATATTTTGATATTTTCTTATATTTTGATATTTTTAGCCATTCAATATTTTTTGTTCGTGCAACCCTGCGTGAGTTGAACGCAAAATCGCCTCGTGCGAAAGCCCCATTACTACCATTATGCGTGGGCCAATTCGTGAAATCATTTCATGCGCTTGAGTAGAAACTGAGTGCATGTACATCATTTCATGATTTCAATTATACACGAAATGGAGTTTATGCGCTAAGTTTTTACTCAGATCCATGAAAGGTAATTTTATGATTTTGTACTATTGCTACCACAAGAATATATCGTCGGTCCCTACGAAGAGTAGCACATTTCACTATTAGCGTGGAAGACTAGCTCATTTCATTATTCGCGTCGAAAAGTAGCACATTTCAGATTTTTGCGTGGAAGAGTAGCATATTTCACTATTTGCGTGGAAGACTAGCACATTTCAGATTTTTGCGTGGAAGAGTAGCACATTTCAGATTTTTGCGTGGAAGACTAGCACATTTCAGATGTTTGCGTGGAAGAGTAGCACATTTAAACTAAATCATAAAAGCATAATTTATATTGGAAATTCAAGTGCTTATTTTATATTTGTGTAATTCTATTATAAAACTCATGAAATTCCGACGGTATATCCTTTGATTATTTTTGTCGAATTTGCTACTATATAACGAATAAACACAATTTATTTTTATATGAGAGAAAACCGCAACAACGGAAATTTTTTAGCCACCTGAAACTTGCACATTATTGCAATAAAATTGAAAGGGCCTCAAATCTATTTACTCAAAAAATTCTTAGAAAAAAATTATTTGACATTTGGATGAACATTTTTAGATTGTTTTAGTTTTCTATAAAGTTTTAAATTTGGGTTTATATCATGATTCAATAATACAAGGTTGTGTAATTTGTGACAGCTAAAATTTGACACTCCTTTATCTAGATTTGTATTTTGGAAGTAAGAGAAAGGGGAAGAATGTGATCGCATTTTGCGAAAACGGTAGTAGAATGGTACTACAAAAAGTACGCAAAGTATACAATTAGAAGTAAAATGTGTATTATTAATTCTATGCGAATTTGCAATATATTTGGTGTTTTAATGGAAATACTAAACAATACATAAAAATATGCATTTTTGGTTTAAGTTATTCGTCATTTCCGGGAACAAATCTAGAATGCCGACCGTTCAGCTATGCAAAAACAAAAAATGCGGATCAATAGAACTTTTTATGCTCATTTCAACCATGCCAAAATGATTTGGCGCAAGTAAAAGATGAAGAGGTTCTAGAAGGTTAAAGTTCAGTTTTTAGATATTTTAAATATTAATATCTTATGTGCTTTATAACCGATTAAACAGCTAATGACGTCACAATAAAGGTAATTAGTTTGACCTTCAGCTGATGTACATAATTTATAGCTTTTTGTATTTTTAAACCAAAACCACTAAAAAACGAAGAATTATTATTTTTTTCATGAAATAACATTTTTTGAAAAAACTGCATAATTAATGGTAAAGAATTTTATATAATTTAGAAAGTACAAGTTATTATCTTTAATTCGATATTACATACTTTATCATGATCTACTCCTTCAACAATTTAGTGATAATAAAAAATACAAATAAACCTCTTATATCTTCTTTTTTTACCAGTGACAAATAAATTTGGTATCGTTGAAATCAGCGTAAAAAGTTCTATCAATCGGCATTTTTGGTTATTTTATAGCTAAACGGTCGCTATTCTACACTTGTTCTAGAAAATTACGCAAACGAAGGTGACGCCAACGAATATTTAGTATGAAGACTTTTTGGTTTTACTACTAATATCACTAGAAACTATAGAGTAAGCAACATTATGCACAAGTAAAGGAGCCGATTTTATGTGTGGGAGCGAGAAGACTGTTTTATTACAAAACCTTTCTATTATTGAATCATGGGTTTATATGGACTTCTTCAGAGAATGAACTTTATTTTAATGAAAATTTTTAAAAATAAGTAAATAAAAGTAAGTGGAAAACAATATCACATGAAATGAGGTGCTCTTGATATGACTGCATGTACATTAGGGTGGTCCAAAAACAGTAGAGTCGGAATTGTAATGCTTTCACTCCCTAGGATTGTTGTATATAGAAAAGTGTACCCATATTTTTTTTTAAATCAAAAAATATTTAGTGGTCGTTCAAAGCGCTCAAAGTTATCCATGTATTTTTTTATGGGAAAAAACAACTTTTCGTAGAAATGGTATAAAGTTTTTGAAAATCAATATTTTTCGATCACAAAACTCTGGTTCTCTTCAGGAGACTTTCAATAATAATACCCAATTATTTATTTAAAAATTTTTTAATACTAACGATCTTTTATTTGTCCTCCATTGCATTTTTCGGGGTTTTTTGGGTTTTTGGCGGACCTACAAATTATAGTTGCGATGAAAAAAGGTTAAATAAACAATTGGGTATTATTATTGGGAATCCTGCAGATGGAAAAAGTTTTCCTATAGAAAAATAGTTTTTTTGAATTATATACCATTTCAACCAAAAGTGTTTTTCCCAATATAAAATATGTACATGGGAAACTTTAGGCGCTTTGAGCGACCTCTAACTATTTTTTGATTTCAAAATAAAAAATAGGGATATATTTTTTAGGTATAGAACAATCCTAGGGGGTGAGAGCATAAAAATTCCGACTTTACTTTTTCCACATGCATTTTTGGACCACCCTAATGCACATATATGTTTCTCGTATTTATAAATAGATTCCCTGAGGAAGACGCGAATATGCGTCCAAACGAGTAGGAGGAAAATAAACGTTTATTCTATTTGTAATAAAATACCGAAAAGCTCCATACACAACATTAAACTCTCAGCTTAGTCGAGGAGAAATAATTATTACATACACGTATGTTTGGTTTTTGTACGGCTGCTAGTACCACTTTATATGAATTCGCTATTCTTCTACGCGAGTATCTGAAATGTTCTACTCTTCCACGCAAAAATCTGAAATGTGCTACTCTTCCACGCAAAATTCTGAAATGTGCTAGTCTTCCACGCAAAAATCTGAAATGTGCTACTCTTCCACGCAAAAATCTGAAATGTGTTAGCCTTCCACGCAAAGATCTGACATGTGCTACTCTTCCACGCAAAAATCTGAAATGTGCTAGTCTCCACGCAAATAGTGAAATGTGCTACTCTTCCACGCAAAAATCTGAAATTTGCTACTCTTCCACGCAAAATTCTGAAATGTGCTACTCTTCCACGCGAATAGTGAAATATGCTAGTCTTCCACGCGAAAATCTGAAATGTGCTACTTTTCGACGCGAATAATGAAATGTGCTAGTCTTCGACGCGAATAGTGAAATGTGCTAGTCTTCCACGGTAATTTGAGATGTGCTACTCTTTGTTGGGAGCGACGATATGAATTCGTGGTAAGAATATAGGAATTCGCCTTGGAAGATAGAAAGCGAGGACGACGAAGGGGCGCAACTGATCTATGAGCACATTCTTTTATCTTGCCGTGCCTATTCATACCATTAACTTTGCTTACGCTCGCTAACTGCCTGTTTTGAAGTTCTCTTTTACAGCAAAACCACTCAGTTATTGTGTGACCCTCACAACGAGAAGTTATACAGAGTTTGATGTGAGAAGGTCATTGCGCCCAAACTCGTCACATGTTTTAAAGTGAGTATTTTTACTTTTTTGACTTTTTGTATTTACCTAAAAGTAGCTACTATTTTATTACCCAGAGTTGAATTTTTATGGAATATTTGCATTTTTTCTGAACTATTTTACGTGTTTTGTTTTACCTTTGGATTTTTTAACTTCATTTTAAGATTTTTTAGTAGCTGCTAAATTTGTGTCAAAGAAATGGATTTTTACGAAAATGTTTACATTGATTTCTTTTTCACATCCCTAAATGCCGCGCCAGTATTTCGAAGATCTATTAACAATAAAATTGTGTGTTTACTATGTGTTTTTAAAAGTGTGACAGTCAGCATATTGCTTAATATGTAAAGCAAAAAAAGTGACCGGAGAGCCACAGAGCAGAAACTTAACTTTTCCTTGAGTTGTGAGAATAACAAGTACAACTAATTTAACGGCACATAATCTGAGATTTCCCTGTGTAAACAGGTTAATAACAAACGAGCTTTAATTGATTTTACATATATTTCTATGCAAACATACTTTTATGTTTTGCCGTACGCATATATTTACTCATCACATTTCATGAGTACCTAGTACTCCCGCCTTTTTTTCTAACGGAGTCATACATTTTCATCCTTTAAAAAATTTTCGAACACACTTTATAGTAATAATAATAATCCCAGCAGTTTAACCCTCCTTTCACGGCTATCCGCACGAGGGGCGCAGTCCGCATGGCGTACAAGTCACGAAAGGTAGGAGTTTGGTAAGTGTCGAGATCTAAAACTATTCGGCTACAGAACCAATTTCATCAGCTGGTTATTATGTATTTATGTTAGTCAATCATTTATTGAGAGATGATAGTATCGCTGTATTGTAGCAGGCAATGGCATAAAAATACAATCGCCGTTCGGAGTCGGCATAAAACTGTAGGCCCCTCCTCTTTGTGTGACAAAATCAAGGCGCACGCCAAAAATCGAAGGAGAAGGTCGGCGAAACGCTAGCAAATGTGGAAGCGCCAATCTTTTCTGTATAGTATCGCTTTCTTAATGCGGAAAAGCCAATAACAGGCTTGTTCGACAAGCTACTCGAAGTCACTTCGAGTTACACATACGCGTTCCACAAGTAAGTTTTAGAGTTTCTTTGATATATGCTCACAGTTTGAACTTTAATCGAGTTTTTCTACCAGTAGCTTGTGGAACAAACCTAATATATGTATATCAAATGGGCTGGAATGAGAGTTAAAGTCTTGGCATAAGCAACAGAGTGGCTCGTGCAATTCAAAATTAGTTTTAGGAGTTTTTAAAAAAAGGGACAAAAGTGTATTGATACACGGGAGGGAACATAAAGGCTAACTTCCCCCAGAATTAGCGGGCTTGAAATTAAGCATATCACTAATTTAACCATAAAAATTGTACCAAGGATTTCCCTGCGACTGACAATTGTGGGAAGATTATAAAGCTTTAATCGGCTCGTATAAGCCGGAAGGTTATATTTAGAATCCCAACGGAAATTTCTTAAAGCAAAAAGTAAGAATTGTTTTTGAATTGATTATATCTTGTCTGAATAAATTTGACACCTTGGATTCCAAACCACCGAACCGTATTCCAGAATCGGTCTAACTAATGTTGTAAACAGGGTTTTAGTGATACAAGGATCACAAAATCCTTTGGACCATCGGTTCACAAATGCAAGTACACATTTAGCCTTCTTTACTGTCTTAGCTTAAATAAAACTATTTTCCGTCAGTTTCCAGGACAGTTAAAAAAATAAGTCTAATTTTCGTTCTTAAATTGATATCATAAATTTTGTGTTTCTGGTTCAGCTTTCGTCAATCGAAAATTTTACCTCAAATAGGTGCTTTATTTGATATCAATTATTTTAGGATATCAAATTTAAAATTAACGAAAATCAAAACAAAAATATAAATGTTTTATTTTTCTCAAATAAATTGCTAAAAACGCTATCTAAATCTAAACGATTTATTCAAATATTTAAAATTGAATTCAATTCCATTGAAACATTTAGGCCGCGTTTCTTTATACATTCCAGATAAACCCATTTCGCCGCCAGAATAAACAGAATGCGTTTGAAATACGCATACGTTAACATATCATCAGGAACATAAAGAATAAGTAAACCCAAAAGTTTATTCCAAACGTTCACAATAAATAAAGAAAAGCAGCCCTAATTTTTCGTATACAGAATAATGGCTTTATTTATAAAAAATTAAGTAGGTTTAAAGAGTCTTACAAAGTGACGTTTTCAAACATTTTTCAGTTTATAAACATTTTTTAAAGCTACTTCATTTTTTATGAATAAGGCCATAAAGCGACAAAGAATGAGCAATTCTTCATATCCAAAGAAAAAATCTTAAATTAAAAAAATATTAAATGTGAAAAATGATAAAAACGTAGCAAGTTGGTACCAACATTAGATACAATAAGTATTCGTCTCATTCTCTTCGCTGCACATATGTAGTTTTTAAGAAGTTTCACTTCTATTACGAGAACGGTGCTGCCCTCGCCTTTTTGCTCAGTTGAAATTTATACTTAACTAGCAGACACGGCGAACTCAGTCCCGCCCAAAATTAGATTTTTAATTTAAACATTTTGGTCCAACAGTTTCTCCAACAATCCACATTTATGATTTTTACTGGCACATTCATCGGCCAAGATTCCCTGGTGGCAACAATGATCCGGATCTATATTGAATGTGCCCTAGAAACTTTATCTTATAGTTGGTGCCAATTTCAAAATGAATGCGTATCCTTGTTCAACAGAAATACAATATACATACATAAATTGAGATGAAATACCTTAAAAGCCAGTTTCGCGAAAGCAATTTAAGGGAAAAATTATTTTTTCTGTCGGTTTGTATATTAAATTCAATCAAAAAAATAAATTTTCATTAAATTGCTTTCATGAAACTGGCTGTTAAACTATTTCGGCAGGTGGGGATTTGAGATTTACCACTGCACAACTCAACCCTGGTTTCTTCGATTGAAGCTTTCACGCATAATAATATTGGCAAATCACATCTATTAGGCCAACCGTAACACTCGAGAGTTCGATATACTCAATGGTGCAAAAGGTCGATTTAGTCTGACATTTACGGCCACATTTTCTCACTTGTCGATTTTTAGTAATAACTCAATCTCAGCACCACCTGGCAGCTCTTTTTCGCAACTGGACTGCCTTTACCGTTTCCAATACATGTTTGGAATATTCGCCAAATCGGATCATAAAAAGACCATTAGTAATAACTCAACTCCAGCGCCAACTGGATGATTAAATTGTGAAACTAAACTATCCAGAGACCCACTCAAACACACACACAAAACTTTGTTAAAATCCCTCCAGCCATTTAGGATTTCACTCACAAATATACCTACAGAAGAGTTATATACATATTCAAAGATAAGTAAAAGTCAGTACGTTTGTATTTTGCCATGCCCTCTTTTCAAAGAGTCCAATTTTCTCTATGAGTATGAATCCCATTTCATATAGCTCCATACGAAGTTCCAGTACTGTACCATGAACACTTACAGAGATATTCCGTATGAAATTCGGCTTGTATGATAGGTGCCATGCCCCCTTTTCCAGTAGCTCCATATTTTCTCCATGACTATACGATTAATTTCATATATCACCACACCAATTTCCATTACTCTACCAAAAACAGTTCTAGGGATATGCAATAAGAAAAATTCTGCTTGTTTGGGAGGTGCCACGCCCATATAAAGTTCCAGTACTCTACCATGAACACTTCTAGAGATATTTATTATGAAAAATTCTTTTGGTATGGGAGGTACCACGACTTCTCTTGGAATGGTCCGAATTTTTCTTCGTGACTATGCGATTAATTTCTTATGCATATCTCCAGTACTCTACCGTGAACATTTCCAGAGATATATAGTATGACAATTTCGGTTTATATGGGAGGTGCCACGCCTTTTTCCAAAAACTAAAATTTTTCTCCATTAGTATGTGCTTGATTTCATATATTTTCGTACCAAGTTCAAAAATTTTACCGTGAACGCTTCCAGAAATATACAGTATGAAATATTCGGGGTACAACGCCCTCTTTTCCAATATCTCCAATTTTTCTGAAAGAATATGCGATTGATTTTATATATCTCCACACCAAGTTCCAGTACTCTACCATGAATATTTTCAGAGATATGCAGTATGAAAAATTCGGTTTGTATAGGAGGTGTCACGCCCCTTTTCTAATAACTCCAGTTGCTTTCATATATTTCCGTACCAAGTTCAAAAATTTGACCATGAACGCTTCCAGAAATATGCAGTACGAAATCGCCGGTTTATATAGGAAGTTCCACGCGCCCTTTTCAAATACCTCCAATGTTTATCCAATAGTATGGGATTGATTTCATATATCTCCATACGAAGTTCCAATACTCTACTATGAACACTTCCAGAGATATTCAGTATGAAAAATTCGGTTTGTATGGGAGATGCCACGCCCTCTTTTCCAGTAGCTCAAATTTTACTCCAAGAGTATGCGATGGATTTCGTATATCTCCTTACCAAGTTTCAATACTCTACCATAAATACTTCCAGAGATATGCAGTATGGAAAATTCGGTTGGAAAGGGAGCTGCCACGCCCCCCTTTTCCAATAGGTCCACTTTTTCCAATACCACGTTCCATTACTCTACCATGAACACTTCCAGAGATATGCAGTATGAATATTCGGTATGTATGGGAGATGCCCCGCCCTCTTTTCTGATAGCTTCAATTTTTCTCCAAGAGTATTCGATGGATTTCATATATCTCCATATCAAGTTCCAGAACTCTACCATGGACATTTCCAGAGTGTGGAGTATGAACAATTCGGTTCGAATGCGAGGTTCCACGCACTTTTTATATATCGAGATTTTTGTTAGCCGATAGCCATCCTTTGAACGTCTGCAGCAGGCGTCCGAAATTTCAAAAAAAAATCGCTTCAGCCATTCTCGAGCTTTGCGATATACATTGCTGCTTTTAATATTGCACTCACTTACGTACAAAACAACATAGCAGCAGGGTTTTTATACGTAATTATATACATACATATGTCTATATAGTTGGTCCTTGTGGCAACATAAACGACTCTACATACATACATAATTGTCTACATTATTTCTCCATGAACTGTACATATTTGTTTTTATTACCTACCTTTTATTAGCTCGGGATGTAGCTATGTAATATTGATGCGCCTAAACGATGTAGAGACTTCTATTCTCAAGTTACATACCTGATGACAGTAAGAATGGAAATTATAACAGCGAGGTTTTAGTTTTTTAAACTATAATTTTATTTTAACAAAATAATCAACATTAACGTTAACTTTGGGTAGGTTCAGAAGGAGCAGCAGTTGAGCGCATCCGTTACTAAAAAAAATCAGTGATTGTAATGCGTCTTTTGAACGGCTTGATACATTAGCTGCCAAATTCAACAACACACAACAGATTGTCTCAAATGATCAGAATTATTTTACGATCATCTACAATCGCTACAATTACTGAGCTGTTGCGCCTTCTGAACGTGCCCATTAGCACATATGCATATGTATACATAACCCTTCCTTTGCGCTGTATTCCGTAAAAATTATCAGCAGAGAGCGCTCTCAGCTCTGACCAGCGCTGTTATGTGGGCATGTATGTTAGATTCATAGGATTTTTAAAGTCCTGCAGTTACATTTTTAGGGAAGTATTTAAACTTTGCCTAAGACAATGAGAAGATCATCCAGAAAATATAACCGAAATTTCAAAAAAATCGGTACAGCCGATCTCGAGCTTTGCGAACAGAAAAAAACGGCTTTCAAAATATATATTAGTATAGATTAGGAGCGGCCCCAAAAGTGAACTAACAGCTTAATTCTGTGCACTTGATAAATTCGCCAACTTGTTTATTTATCAATATTGACAATTTATCAAGTGTTTCGTATTCTATGTCAATAATAAAAAACTTTTTTCTTGATAAATCGTCAAGTAGTCAAATGCGTTTGACAAATAAACAAATTTTTGAACGATTCAAATTTAAATTTTAAAGCTGCTTCAAACATTTCAAAATTGTGTTAACTAATTATTAAAAATGGAAGAAGAAATGCTTCTTTTACTATTATTGTGGGAAGAAGAGGAACATGAACAAAATAGAGACCGCTCGCGCTATATAAGGTCCTTGAGGGATGCCAGTGATCCATTTTCCTTGAGTGAGAACGTGTTCATGCAACACTTTCGTTTGACCCGCCAATTGTGCCGGAGTCTTATTATTGATTTGGAACCGCATGATGACCAAAATACCTCATTGCCTCTTACTGTACGCGTCTTGGCAGTATTAAACTTTTTTGGCAACAGATTATATCAGAAATGCGTGGGAAATAATTGCAATTTTCCAATGAGCCAGTCGTCCTTTTCAAGAAGTTTGCGGGCTGTGACAAAGCTCATTACAAGGGTTAAAGGCGGAGAAATTAAGTTTCCCAGTTCGATTGAGGAAGAAAACATAATTAAAACAGGGTATTAAAAGCGAATTAACTTTTATAGAAAAACAGTGTCATCTGAAATCTTGTGTTTTATCAGATTTTTTCGAAAGTTTGGAATAAAAAGCACTGTAGGAGCAAATGACTGCTCCCACATCGCTATTGTTGCTCCTCCTTCTAACAATGTAGAACGCCCGCTTAGGTTGTATTTAAACAGAAAGGGGTTCTACAGCATTAATGTCGAAGCGGTAGGTTACAATTTCTTTGACAAAATCAATTTATATGAGTTTGGTTTCATAGGTATGCGATCATCGTTTGTGCTTTACATTCCTAAACACAAAATTTCCTGGGGCGACGCATAATTCCGGGATACGGGCAACGTCTGACCTACGGGAGCAACTAATACGTCAGCATACCAGGACTACTGTTCACCAAAGAGAATCTTGGCTTATTGGTGATCAAGGCTACCCTTTGGAGCCATGATAAAGAAGTCAAATACAACAAATTGCATGCGTCTGCTAGGAACGGCATAGAAAGAGCATTCGGAGTTTTCAAGTCCCGCTTTAGATGTTTGCTAAAGTACCGAGTGCTTCATTATTGCCACGAAACAACATCACTCATTGTTGCGAGTTGTGTCATCCTTCACAACATAATGACAAAAGCGGGCATTGAAGCGATGGAGGTAGATAACGATGTCGTAGATGATAACGATTCGGCAATGAATTCCCTTGATTCCTCGCAGTATACCCACGAAGGAGAGAGAACAAGATCGAGATATACTTCAACACTATAATCCAATTCTTATTCACGAAAAAAATTAAAAAAAACTTCACTTTGAACAAAAGTACTTTATTACACTCAAATTAAATGGGTTACGAACTACGTTTACAGTTCAAGATTATAGTGAAATCACATTACATTTTGCTTAAGTTATTATATTATCATTCTAAAGTACTTACACCGAACCAAATATAAACTGGGACGCGACATTTTAGCAAGTTTTAATTATTTTTCTTAAGTTTGTTTAATGTTTAATATTTTTTATGAAAGTATTACTTAAAAACATATAAATCCAAATTTTAGACTTTTTGCAAAAATTATGAAAATTCTGCCAAATTTCACCAAAAATTTCTAACTTTTTAATCAGCACATTTAGAAAAAATATGCAGCTTTGTAGTCCATTAAAATTGAGTTTAATAAGGTACAAATTGGAAGTAACTACGACTTGCCGTTGATATTTGGCAATTTTTTTTTGACAGTGCTCCGCATTTTTCTTCCATATTAAAAAATGTTCGAGGAAATGTCTATGGAAAAAAATGCGTGACACCGTCAACAAAAAAAAAATTACAAAAAATCAACCCTAAGTCCTAGCTACTTCAAATTTGACCTTATTCACTCAAATTTAATGGACCCCAAAGCTACATTTTTTCTAAAGATTCTGATAAAAAATTAGAAATTTTGATGAAATTTTGCAAGCTTTCATTATTTTTGTACACAGTCGGAAATTTGGAATTATGGTTTTTGTTAAGTAATCAGCTATACTTTCATACAAAAATATTAATCATTAAACTAGCCAAAGAGAAATAACCAAAACTTGATAAAATGTCGCGTCGCAGGTTATTTTGCATCACTGTATGTATTGATACATATGTATGTATGATACTTTTTGAAGTATGAACTACTCGACTCAAACTCTAAATTGTACAGTGATGTTTCTGATATGTTCACAATGTTTTTAATTAGGAATTTTATTTGGCATTTTTTTATAAAAGTATGACTCATCTAACAAAATCGAAACTTTAAAGTTTATGCAAAAAATAGAAAAATTTAACAAAGTTTCATCAAAAGTACAAACGTTTTAATTAGAATTTATAGAAAAGATAAATAGCCTACTTAATTTTATATTCTAAAGTGCAAGTTTAATACTGCTAAAAGATCCTGATGATTTTTGAAAAATTGTTTGCTGATGGTGTTACGCACTTTCTTCCATGTAAGAAAAACTTTCGAACATATTTTGTATGGAAGAAAATGCGTAACACCGTCAGCAAACAATTTTTCAAAAATCAACAGGATCTTTTAGCAATATTAAACTAGCCCTTTAGTATATAAAATTATGTAGGCTATTTATTTTTTCTATAAATTCTAATTAAAACGTTTGTACTTTTGATGAAACTTTGTTAAATTTCTAAAATTATGGCAACATTAAACAACGATATCCATTCATATATATTTATGTATGTATGTACATACATTCATATACATAAATGTGTAAGCATATAATAACTGAGATAAAATAAATTACCTCTTTCCACTTTACTGCGGTGCGTGTTGGTCCCCTCAATGCATTCAACTCGTCCGCCAACTGATTCCATAAGCACTGCATTTTCTGTGGCGACTTCGGGTTATTCTTTCCTTTCCCCATATTAGCGCAGACAAATGAGACAAAACGCTGCAACCGCTTCTGCGTAGCACGATCGTGTTTTGTTTTTCTGTAAATATTTAAATAGCTTATATTATATAAAAGTAATATAAAACTGAAATTCTTACGTTTTTGAGGACTCCAGTTTCTTGCACTAAACAGCTGAGCTCGGTTTACATTACGATTTTCACCATAGTGTGGGGAAAAGCACAGGGTGTAAAATCTTTTTACTTTTATCAAGTTATGCCAAGAATGCCGAAAAGTTTTAAACTTGATAAAAATCTTGATTATTTGTCAACTTTCTGTTAAATCGTCAAGTGCACAGAATTAGGCGTATGTATATACAAATTTAGGCAAGAATGTATGCGTCTTCCCAGTTAGGTTAAAGGCGGGTATAGTTGCATACTGTGTACATACTTGCAATTAAAAAAGGAAAAAATATTACAATTTCGGCATGTGATGCAAAAAATGTCTAAAATACACACAATTTGGCGTTTCCATGATACGCACGAAGTGATAGCACAGCTGCATTCTTTATTTTGTACTTAATCATAAAAACGCTAGCTCGGTTCACCAAATATTCCGCCCACAATATCATTTTAAATTTGTGAGCACACCTACGTTATATATATTATATTGTTTGTACTCTCTTAATGAATCAAGTCAAGTGCTTCAAAAGTTAGACGAGGAATAAACATGAAATAGAAAACAAAAGAGTAAGCTGGGTTCAAATTATGTATGTAAATCTTGAGCACAGATTTTAAAGTTGAACTCACTTAATTGGGATGTTCTAAATTCAATGGCATCCCCTGTTTTGCGAGATTGGCTCCGGTTTTCGAAACAACGGTATTTAAAAATTTTATTAAATGTTAATTATTTTATAAATAACTCCCTCAGTTTTGAAGTTATTTTACTAAAATTTTGCACATAACAGTTTTTAATATTACCTTAATTATTCCTTAAAATTATCGAAATGGGTGCAGTATAACGTATAGCTCCAATACAACTGATTACTCAGATATGTGTTTTTGCGCTATAACTCTAATTTCATATCTGAATAACACATTGTATGCGTGCTATATGTTAAAGTGGACCTATACTAAATTTTTACCTGCTTAATTGGAGGAGTCATAACGCAAAACAACGTCTCTGAACAATCAGTTGTATGGGAGCTAGATTTTAGAGTGAACCGATTTCAATGATTTTATGAGATAGTGAAGGAAATATTAAAATACAAGCGTGTGCAAAATTTTAGTAAAATATCATCAAAACTGAGGGAGTTTTTTTTTTAAATTGTTCAAATTTAAGCAAAGTTTCAAGTGCCGCTATCTCCAAAAGTGGAGACAATCGGGCAAAACCGGGGACGAAATTGAATTCAGAAGGCTCAAATTAAGTAAGAGCAACTATCAGAACCTTTGTCAAAAAAAATTGGATTTGATACCACGCTCGAAATATTCTGACTACAAGAAGCAGCATTATTGAAAGTACTAAATCGGGGCTTTTACACACTTCTATAGAACATTTTTTGAAGCATTTTACGGGTATATGCAACATTATAAGGACTAGTAGTTATAAAAATATTTATATCGTTTCGACGTATTTTCCAAATGTGCCTTCAATTAAGATATTTTTGAAATAAAAATTACGCTCAAGATCGCAGAATATTTTATCTTTAAAAGTTGGTTTATTCTAAAAGCATACCTCTTGCTAAGGTGTCAAATTATTCGTAATTGTTTGTAGAATTCAATACTTACTTAAAAAGTTCTTAAATTAAATGCTTCAAAAACTATACACGATAAACCGAAAATGTTGAAAATGGTGAAATGTGGAGTTACAGAATTTGAGTTACTTGCCATTTCGTTATTTTTTAATGCGCACCTTTCTTACCTAGCACATATCGTCGTTTAAAGTGCAAAACCGCGTATCAACAAAATGCAAAACCGCGTATCAGCAAAATGCAAAACCGCGTATGTGAAGTTGTAGAAATTATTTTCTAGAGCGTAAAAACACTCATATTTCAAAATGGTTATCTTTTTTATAAAGAAATCGCATTTCTGGCTAGTATATTTCAGGAAGAATAGATAAGGATTGAGCCTAGAGCTTCTGTGAGCAAATCCAATTTTTGGCAGCCAATGTCAGTTACGCGGTTTTGCAGAATGACGATACGCGGTTTTGTACTTTAAACGACGATATGAAGCACACACATAACGTCGCCTGGGTAAAAGATTTTCGTATGTTAATTTCGGTAGGTTGTGGGAAATCGCGATTGAAGTTTGGAATACAATTTCTCAAAAACGCGAAGATAGATTTTCTCCAAAGTCTCTGAAAATGTTACTAGTTCACAAAACTCTTAAATTATTAAATTTTTAATGTTTATTGTTACTTAGTTTTGAGTTTGTCCGCAATTTGGCAGCCACTTTGTACGAAATACGACAAAATGTGATCAAAATTTCTACTAAATTAACGACACTTTTTACTCAATATCTCGGAAACTAAAGGAGATATCCAAAAATGGAGAACGTCATTTTTAAGATACTGATTAGTTTAATATGGCTGCATCACTAACTAATTTTTACTAAATTATAGAAAAAATTTTAGTCAAAATCTCGGAAACCAAAGGAGACATCTGAAAACTGATAACACCAATCGAAAGACCTTATTTCAAAATATATAACTGCATCTAGAACTAAAAATCGTAAAAATTGCGCTTACGACAATCTTTTACCCAGGGGACGATAAGCCCATTAATTTTCAAATCAGAATATGGTGCGCTTCAAAAGTTATGACATAATTAACTTTGCCCCTCTTAAAAATTAAACAAAAAGTGCAATTGTTTTCATTATCTTTTTAAATTTAAACACCTATAATTCAAAAGTTATGTAGCAAATTAATCCAAACTTTTTTTGAGACTTCAATAAGTCAATGAATTCCTAATAAACAATCGTGGTACAAAGCTCAATAAAAATATTAAAATTAAAATATTAATAAGTCACAATAACATTGACAAATACATAGTTTAGGAAGAGCCTACCTCAAACTATACAAAAAAGCAAATAAGCAAATGGATGTATAAAATTGACAACAACAACCACGCTGTCGAGTTTAAATAGCGGCAAATCAGCTGCACTTGATAAATAGTAGTTGGTTGAATAAGGAAAATGAATTAGCAACAAGAGTTTACGGGATGTAGTTACATAGCTCAGTGGTTAACGCTTCTGACTTTGAACATCGATTATGCAGGTTCGATCCCTGCTGAAGTCTAGAAAAAAAAAAATGTCTGGTGAGGAGATGTGGTGATCTCCGAAATAGCTGCTATAACTTCTACCGCTTAGACTTTGTTGCTTTTTCAATTTTTCCTAATAAACATGCGTCGTAAAAAGCGCAATAAAAATATTAAAAAAATAAGAATTTCTATAAGAATTAGAAAGCGACATACAAAGCGTACAAATCAACTCGAGGGAAATTCCCCTGATTTGCAGGGAATTTCGGTTTAGATGATGGTCGCGGATTGGACAGTTTTGTTGTGTTGATAACTTCTTCTTCTTCTTCTTTTTTGGCGCTGTAACCGCCTAAGCGATTTTGGCCGAGTTCAGCAAAGCACGCCAGTCGTTTCTCCTCTGTGCCAACTGACGCCAATTGGAAACGCCAAGGGAAGCCAAGTCCTTCTCCACCTGATCTTTCCATCGCAGTGGGGGCCTCCCTCTTCCTCTGCTACCACCAGCGGGTTCCGAGTTGAATACTTTCAGAGCTGGAGCGTCGGTGTCCATTCGAACGACATGACCAAGCAAGCGGAGCCGCTGTATTTTAATTCGCTGCACTATGTCCATATCGTTGTAAAGCTCATACAGCTCATCGTTCCATCGTCTGCGGTACTCGCCGTCGCCAACGCGTAAATGACCGTAAATCTTCCGCAAAATCTTTCTCTCAAACACCCCAAGAGCCGCCTCATCGGATGTTGTCATTGTCCATGCTTCTGCGCCATATACCAGCACGGGCATGATGAGTGACTTATAGAGCGTGGTTTTCGTACGTCGAGAGAGGACTTTACTCCTGAATTGCCTACTCAGTCCAAAGTAGCACTTGTTGGCAAGAGTGATACTACGTTGGATTTCAATGCTGACATTATTATCGGTGTTAATGCTGGTTCCCAAGTAAACGAAATTCTCTACTTTCTCGAAATTGTAACTGTCAACAGTGACGTGGGTGCCAAGGCGCGAATGTGCTGACTGTTTGTTTGATGACAGGAGATACTTCGTCTTGTCCTCGTTTACCACCAGACCCATGCGCTTTGCTTCCCTATCCAACTTGGAAAAGGCAGAACAGACTTCGCGGTTTTTGTTACCGATGATGTCGATGTCATCGGCATAAGCCAGCAATTGCACGCTCTTGTAGTAAATTGTTCCTGAGCGGTTCAGTTCTGCAGCTCTTACTATCTTCTCCAACATCAGATTAAAGAAGTCACATGAAAGGGAGTCGCCCTGTCTGAAACCCCGTTTTGTGGCGAACGGCTCGGAGAGATCTTTTCCAATTCTGACGGAGCTGGTGGTATTGCTCAAGGTCATTTTACACAGCCGTATGAGTTTTGAGGGGGAATGGCCAACGTGGCGGAGCACAGGATCATCATGACCGATGACCGCCCAATTAAGCAGCGGTACTTTCCGCGCAACACTGCGATGCAGGCCATCATCAACGCCGAGATCGACGAGCTCCTCTCCAAAGGGTGCATAGAACCCTCCTGTAGCCCGCGTAGCGCGCCCATCGTGTTGGCTCGGAAGAAAAATGGTAAGTGGAGGTTGTGCGTGGATTATCGGCAACTAAATGCCCGATCAGTACCCGACGCATACCCCTTACCCAGAATACAACAGATACTGGACAAGTTACGGCGGGCTAAGTACATAGCCCTCAAAAACGGCTACTGGCAGATACCCCTGGAACCGAACACAGCCTTCACCGTGCCGGGGCGCGGACTATTTCAATGGCGTGTCATGCCGTTCGGCCTACACTCCGCACCAGCAACATTTCAAAGAGCACTCGACCAGGTCATCGGCCCAGAAATGGAACCCCACGCTTTCGCCTACCTAGACGACATCATCGTCATAGGCTCCACCTTCGAGGAGCATGTACAAAACCTACGGGAAGACCTATCTCGACTACAACGCGCAAATCTCCGCATCAACCCCGAGAAGTGCGACTTCTTCAAGAAGGAACTCCGATACTTGGGTCATGTCGTAAGTGAAAAGGGAATCCACACCGATCCCGAGAAGGTGGCCGCGATCCGAGAATTAAAACCACCGTCTAACGTAAAGGAAGTACGCCAATACCTCGGGATAGCATCGTGGTACCGTCGCTTCGTGCCCGATTTCGCCACGTTAAGCCAACCACTAACTGCACTCCTGAAAAAGGGTAAGCATTGGAAGTGGGGAGTCGAGCAACAAGAGGCCTTCGACACCCTCAAACGGTGGCTCACCGAGGCCCCCATACTCGCCTGTCCGGATTTTAACGAGAAATTCACCCTACAGACGGACGCTAGTAACTTTGGCTTGGGAGCGGTGTTGACACAAGAATTAGAAGGAGGTGAACGCGTAATATCTTATGCCAGCAGGAAATTGAACAAAGCGGAGGTCAACTACTCGCCCACGGAGAAGGAGTGTCTTGCCAATGTTTGGGGAATCCGGAAGATGAGGCCATACCTAGAGGGATACAGGTTCAAGGTGATCAGCGACCACATGTCGCTGAAGTGGCTGAACTCCATCGAGAGCCCTTCCGGCCGCATAGCGAGGTGGGCCCTAGAACTACAACAGCATACATTCGATATAGAATATCGAAAAGGGAAGCTCAATCTAGTCGCGGACGCACTATCACGGCAACCACTGGAGACTCTCCGGCAAGCGATAACGACGGAACCACAATGCAAGTGGTGGCATAAGCGCGTGGGCGAAGTGCGCGCAAACCCGGAGAAATACGCTGGCTATATGGTGCAGGACGGACAACTCTACCGCCATATCCCATACCGAAGCCAGGATGAGGAAACAGTGCCCTGGAAGTTATGTGTACCAACCCCCCTTCGCCAGCGAGTACTACAGGAGAACCACGACGTACCTAGCGCCGGCCACATGGGCATCCGACGGACAGTGGCACGGATCGCCAACCGATACTATTGGCCAGGTGTGTTCCGTGACATCAGCCGCTACGTGCGCCAGTGTGATTCCTGCCAAAAATACAAGGAAGGACAACAGAAACCCACGGGAAAAATGCTTTCACAGGTGGCTTCGGAGCCCTTCGCGACGGTCTGCACAGACTTCGTCGGACCCCTACCGCGATCCACACATGGCAACACCATGCTATTGGTATTCTTCGACGGCTTCAGCAAATGGGTGGAGCTAGTCCCAATGAGACGCGCCACGGCAGAAGGACTGCGCCGTGCATTCAGAGAACGAATCCTAGCTAGATTTGGCGTTCCGAAGATACTCATATCGGACAACGGCGTCCAGTTCACCAGCACGCTGTGGCAACGCTACCTCCAAGAGATGGGAATACGACAACAGTTTACCGCGCCATACACCCCCCCAGGAGAATCCAACGGAACGTGCTAACCGAACGGTCAAGCGAATAATAGCTCAGCTCACCTGATCGCAACACCAGCGATGGGATGACCTCCTCCCCGAAATCGAGCTAGCCATCAATACCAGCGTCACCGCCTCTACGGGGTACAGCCCAGCTTTTCTCGTGCAAGGGCGTGAGCCACGACTACCTGGAGCACTCTTTGACGAGGTCAACATCGGGACAGGCACCGTTCCCCCTACTGCCGAGGAGAAGTCCAGTAGGATGCAGGAGGCATTCAGGATTGTCCGGCAAAATATGGAAAGAGCGGCGACGGATCAGGCCCGCCACTACAACCTTAGACGGCGAAAATGGACTCCTAGGGTTGGCGAACTAGTTCTCGCCAAGGAACACCATCTATCCAAGGCCGCGGACGGATTCGCAGCGAAATTGGCCCCCAAATATGACGGCCCCTATAAAATTCTGAGGTACATATCACCCGTGATCGTCCAGCTACCAAAAACCGATGGAGGGAAGGAAAAGACGGCCAATATCGCGGAATTAAAAACATACCATACCAGCGAGGCCATACAAGAGCAAGGAGACAATTAAAAAAAAAAAAAAAAAATTAAACGAAATGGAACGGCGACCAACAAAACCATAGAATTAATTAACCAACTTAAATTTCGTAAGCCACTCCAACCAGCCACTCAACCGCGAACCACCGGAGAGCGAACATCAGAATTTCGGAAGCTACCAGAGGAAAAAGAAATAAAAAAATTAACAGAACGTCAAAATGGAAGTCAACAACAAGTGGGCGAACAGCGTCAAACGCATACGCGAACGCATAGAGGAGGAGGAAGCGAAACGTCCTCGCCCCCAGGTACTGGGGTCACAGCCCACTACCGGCATACGAAACGCCGCGACGGCACGCGTCGACGCAGCCGACGCCGCCGCGCGACACACGCAGCTTACGGACAGCACCACCGCGCGCCGCGCCGCAGCCATAAGGGCAGTCAACGCCCACGCCGCAGTCGGGACGACACGCGTCGCCACCATCCCCGGCGCCGCAGCGCACATGACTAATGTGCAAACTAGACAGCGGATATCCGCTGCTCCTACTGCAGTCGCAGCACCCAGCAGCGTCAGTAGCACGCCCTCCTACGTCACAACCAGCCCGGTCCTCCGCTACTGTCGCCTCACCGACACAACCGCCGCGATCACCACACCCACAATCGGAGCCAAAACACCAGCAACCAGAGATGCCTCCAGAAGGGATCGAGGTCATGGCTAGTGATGGCGACGGACCGGTGCTAGGCCAATATCCGGAAATTGCCGAGAGAATCCGCAGCGTCTTCGGGAGAATCGACCAGGGAACGTGCAGTGCTCGCCAGAGGTTCCGCACAGAGAACTACACGGTCACCGTGTATAGAGGGAAAGCGCGCATACAGCCAAGGGTGAAGGAGCATTGAATCTCCGAAGTGGGGGGGGGGAGTGTGAGGACTAGATATTCAACAAGAAATTTAGCCCACACAAGCAATACGACACCGCACAACAGCCAGTCAAGCAACACAACTCGTAGCAACACCCGACAGCATCTTTGTGACCATGACAACGAAACATCACACAGCAACATGTGGCTGCACGACCACGCAACATCAAGCACGCAGCCCATAAAATATAGAGCACAGCCAGAAAACAGTCAGTCAGCACGGAGCTGTGGTCGCGAGCGAACGACTAAAATTTAAGGGAGCGATAGCTTGTGAGTGGTACACACACTACAAGACATCACCCCTCAAAGGTAGAAAAACCATATTTGATAGTGAGAACTACCGCTGAATGGAGTTGCTTGCGAGTGGTACACACACCGCAAGACATCACCACTCAGAGTAGTAATCATTAAAAACGGTTTCGATCGCCGCTCGCCACTGTCTACCGCGAAGCCGCGTACGAACGATCTCCGCTCGTCGTCGTCAGCAGCGCCACGTCAAGCGCGCCAGCAAGAGCGCTATCCGGCGCCGCCAACAGCGTAACACCAAGCGCACCCGTAAGAGCGCTACCCGTCGCCGTCAGCAGCGCAACGACAGGCGTACCGAGGTTAGCAGCGCGCCACTCAACGGCGTCAACAGAGCGCTGCTCACCAGAATTGAAGCCACGCCACTACCGCCTAACGGGCCCATAACGGGACAGAAAGCCGTTACCCAACCACTGCAAGTGACGCCAGCAAATTTTGTTATTTGTGATATGTTCGTTGTAGAAACTAAGAAAATTAATTAATAAACTACGATTTATCAGAGCCCCGAAATTACAAATTTATTGTGACGAACCCTGGACACGGCGAGTATACCCCAGCATTGTGGAAGAAGCGCCGGGCGAGCAAAACGCTTCGTTACAACATTCCGTAAGTCGCCTAACTCTCTGGTAAAATTTTCGGGCATTCCTCCTGTCGGCCAGCATTTCAAGCTCTTCTCACTCACGTATTTCTGCCTCTCTCTTCTTGTTGCGGCAAATACGTCTCGCTTCCCTCTTCAGATCCCTATAGCGGTCCCACATAGCGCGCGTTGCGCCCGATTGCAGCGTGGCCCTGTAGGCGGCATCTTTTTTCTCTGCAGCTTCCTGACACTCCTCATCGTACCAGTTGTTCTTTCGGGCTCGCTGAAATCCGACTACTTCTTCGGCGGCGGTACTTAATGGGCGGGAAATGTGGTTCCACTGCTCGCATATGTCGGTTTGTTGAAGAGTGCTCTCTGAGAGCAGGTGTGAGAGTCGAGTAGCGAAAGCGCTGGCTGTCTGTTGTGATTGCAGCTTTGCGACGTTAAGCTTTCCTTGCATATTTGGGCGCACATTTTTTTGCTGCACAGAGGCGGGTGCGTATCTTGGCTGCAATAAGATAGTGGTCCGAGTCGATGTTTGGGCCTCGGAGTGTGCGTACGTCTAAAACACTGGAAGCGTGCCTTCCGTCTATCACAACATGATCGATTTGGTTTCTCGTTTTTCGATCCGGAGACAGCCAGGTAGCTTGATGGATCTTTTTATGCTTGAACCTAGTACTGCATACTACCATGTTTCGGGCCCCGGCGAAGTCGACGTTTCGTCGTGGAGGCTGAATTTTCCGACGGTGGTTCCAAAGATCCCTTCTTTGCCCACCCTGGCATTGAAGTCGTCAAGCACGATTTTGATATCATGACGGGGGCAGCGCTCGTACGTGCGCTCCAAGCGCTCATAGAAGAGATCCTTGGATGTCTCATCCTTCTCTTCCGTCGGGGCATGGGCGCAGATGAGCGAGATGTTGAAGAATCTCGCTTTGATGCGGATTGTGGCTAGACGTTTGTCCACCGGGGTGAACGACAGTACTCGGCGACGGAGTCTCTCTCCCACCACAAATCCAAGTCCGAATTTGCGCTTCTTTAGATGGCAGCTGTAGTAGACGTCGCAAGGCCCCAGACATTGTTTGCCTTGCCCCGTCCAACGCATTTCTTGGATGGCGGTGATGTCAGCTTTTGTCCTTACGAGGACATCAACCAGCCGGGCAGAGGCACCTTCCCCATTAAGGGTCCGGACATTCCAGGTGCATGCCCTCAAATCGTAGTCCTTTAAACATTTGCCGTGGTCGTCATCATAAGGGGGGGTCTCATCCGAGGCTTTCCCTTGCTTCTTCACTGGAAGACTTGAGGAAACCTAGAATAAATTCGACGGGCCAGTTTTTGAGAAAATCCTCGAAATCAATATTTTCAGCAGCCCGATTTTTTGTTTTCAGGCGATAACGTTATGACATATTTATACCTCATAAACGCAAAAGACAGCATTAGCGAGCTTGTTTTAAGGCCCTTCTACTGATATTCACATCAATGGTATGGAATGAGTAGTGCGGCCTCAGCGATAGTTTAAAAATTGCCTTTTTTCGAATTTCAGGCACCAGTCACGCCCACAATGGCATACGAATCGAAATATCCTGGAGCAAAACCTCCATAGTTTTTTTTGTACTTTAATTCCTTAAAGTTTGAAAAAAAAATTAAATGAAGGTACGTACAGACGCTACACACATCGCAAAGCATCTCGTAGTGGAGTCACGAACCAAAATCAATTTAGCTCTATATCTTTCCAACAAGTATCCGGAACTAAATATATAATTTACCGTTGGAAAGGTTGACCAATAGAATAATACTAAATATGTCGGGTGTACCCACTTGCCCCTTTAAACCGGCAAAAGTAAAAAAACGTATTTTGTTTCGCAACACTTTAGCCTATTTTTTAAGAATCCGGTTAATTGTTTATGAAGCTTTTCTGGACACACTCTGCAAGACCTTTCCAATGATACCTCAAACATGTCGATTGGACGTCTGCATAAAAACTTCCAAATCTCGTGTATATGTGTTCATATAAGCGAGGCATTTCAGAATGCTACTGTGGCTACTTTTGTAACTCGTGCGCACTGCCGTGCGCTGTGATAACATCAACAGTTTTACTTTCACTAATTGCTAAATCAAGTAAATTTGTAGAAGTTGATTTGCCCTTGCAAAATCCATGTTGACTGAATGAAAAGCTAGAAGAGATAGAAGCGTCAACTGATTTGTTATAATTGCTTCAAATAACTTAGGAATTGTAGAAAGCTTAGCTATTCCCCGGTAGTTCACCTCTGAATATCTGATACCGCTTTTATGTAACGGGGTTATGAATGATTCCTTCTATACAGTACGAAAAAAGCCCTCTTTAACAGACAAATTAAATAACGAGATAATCAGCAGAATTTGTAAGAAAACAAGAAGGAATCTGGTCAGGACCATAGCTAAAGGACTGCTTTAAGGATTTCAGATAAACATCGGGAAATATTACTGGGGTATTTATTGAGTTAATTGGACATATTTTAAAAAGATAGTCAATGTTACCATGGAATAATTGGATTTGAAAAACTGAGCGAACATGTTAGAAAGTATTGTATTGCAACGAATACTGCGTCAACGCGAAGCGAACTACGAGAAATAGGCAGAATGTTCGAGGAACGACGTAGAATGTTCCACAAAGAGAAACGTCAAGTTGGATGAACACTGCGAACAGCGAGAGAAAGAGAATGAGCGATAAACTTCAGAACGTCCTAGAGTTGCCATAAGTACGAGCGCAGGTATATAAGGGCGCCGCCACAGCGAAGTGAGTTAGTTACAAGTCAGAAAGCTACAAGTAAAGTGAGTTGCGAATAAGCAAGCTATAAGTTTAATTGTGTTAACAAGTAGTAAAGCATTGTTATTGCTTTAACAAGTATTGTAAAGTGTTTTTACTGTATTAGCGAGTATTGTAAATTGTTTGTTGTACAATAAAGTTAAGAACAGCGATTCGAGCCGTAGCTGATTTGGTCACTAAAAAGGTAAGGCCATTACCTGGAGCAAGGTTGAGGACAGCAACTGGTGAGGAACCCAAGTTGTAGGAGAGGTAACATGCAAAGTCGCAATAAGGAATGTGACGGTGTTACACAAGTTCATAGTCGCGGCGATTATGGATGAAGTCATCATTGGATTAGACTTATTGCTTGATCAAGGTATGCAGATCAACACGAAGAACCGGATTATGACGTATAAAAACATGGAAGTGCCCCTTCGGTTTGGGTATGATGGTCCGTACAGCAGCAAGCGAGTGATATTAGAGGAAAGCGAGCAGATTCCACCGAAGTCAGAAGCAGTTGTGTGGGCAAAGATTGATGGAGATTGTGGGACAAACAAGTTGTGGGTTGTTGAAGCAACACAAAATTCTACACCGGACGTACTTATTGGTAAAACCCTGGCTAAGACGCAAAAGGATGGACGTATCCCAGTACGAGTGCTCAATGAGTTCAAATCACCAGTCAAACTCCGAAGAGGAACTGTACTGGGGCAATTTCGAGAGGTAGAGGCAATCTCCAACTGCGAAAAATTACCTGAAAGCGATTCCATTGCCGAGAATGACATTGCGGAAGACATTAATGCATGGACGGAAGGGTGGGAAGAAAAATACCAGCACAAAGCTAAGGAACTTCTCCGAAGATACTCCAACATATTCGACAAGGATGGCGACAAACCAGGAAGGACTGACGTTGTGCAACATCGCATTGATACTGGCGATGTAAGGGCAATCCGTCCAGCTCCTCGGAGTGTTCCACTTGCCAAACGTGAAACTGTTAGCCAAATAATAAAAGAAATGAGCGAGAGTAGTGTGATTGAACCATCAGCGAGTCCATGGAGTTCGCCGGTAGTACTTGTGAAGAAGAAGGATGGTCAAATGCGGTTCTGCGTAGACTACCGGAAACTAAACGATGTGACGAAAAAGGACAGCTATCCTCTTCCCAGGATCGATAACCTTCTGGACTAGTTGACGGGAACAAAGTGGTTCTCAACACTCGTCCTTAAGAGCGGTTATTGGCAAGTGGAGGTGAGTGATGAGGATAAAGATAAGACAGCTTTCAGCGTTGGAGATGGTCTGTGCCAATTCACGGCGATGCCCTTTGGATTAGGCAACACTCCTGCCACTTTTGAACGACTTATGGACCATGTGCTCAAAGAACTGCATTGGAAAACATATTTGGTGTATCTAGACGACATTATCGTATTGGGTAAAAGCTTTAAGGAACACCTGAACAATTTGGAAGAAGTTTTCCAGAGGATAGCTGGCGCTGGTCTGAAGCTAGGTCCTAAAAAGTGCGCACTGTTCAGGAAGGAGTCGAACTACTTAGGGAACAAGGTGACAACGGAGGGCGTCTGTACTGTGAAGGAAAAGATAGAAGCAGTAACGGATTGGCCAAGACCTAGGAACCTGCACGAACTACGAAGTTTTCTTGGTCTATGCACTTACTACCGTCGATTTGTTCCTAATTTCTACAGCGTTGCTAATAGCCTCCACGAGCTCACTAGGAAAAATAGAGTCTTCGAGTGGAACAAAGAGCAGGAGGAGGCTTTCCAGACTCTGAAGGAACGACTATGTACTGCACCTATGCTAGCGTATCCCGTTCCAGGTGCAACGCTCATTTTGGATACGGATACTAGGGGTTATGCCATAGGAGGCTTACTGTCGCAGGTAATTGATGGGCAGGAGAAGGTAGTTGCCTACTATAGCCGGTCGATTGGAAACCCAGAAAGGAACTACTGCGTAACTCGGAGAGAACTACTAGCGTTGGAGGAGTGCGTGAAACATTTCAACAAGTACCCCTATGGGCAACGTTTCCGAGTTCGAACGGACCATGCAGCGCTGAAGTGGCTACTACAGTTTAAGAATCCAGAAGGACAGCTAGCTCGGTGGATTGAGAGACTGCAAAGTTATTACTTCGCTATTGAGCACGGCGAGGGAAGTGTCCACGGTAATGCTGATGCCATGTGCCGCCGACCATGTAGCCTGGAATGTAAACACTGCTCAAAAGCTGAGGGAAGAGAGGACATTATAGACGTCCATCTAACGACAATAACACCAGCGGAAGAGTGGAAGGAAGAACAGCTACGAAAGTGTCAGCAGGAAGATCCAGATCTGGAGCTTCTGATGCATGGACTGGAGGTGGACAGAAGGCCAACTAAGGAGCAAATGGCAGCGGAAATCCCCATCGCAAAGGCGTACTGGGCACAATGGAACAGCTTAAAATGAATATCTGGCTGTTTGCATAGGGTATGGGAAAGCGAAGATGGCCAGTGCTCCCGCAACCTGATAGTAGTTCCAAGGGTAAAAATTCCGGATGTACTCAAGGCATTCCACAATGGTCCTAGTGGAGGGCACCTGGGAATCACGAAGGCCCTGGAGAAGGTTAATAATATCCCAACGGTTTTTACCCTCCATTCCCGCCCATCCGCCCGAGGGGCGCAGTCCGCATGACGTACGGAACCAATATTTTAAATTTTTTGCGCCGAGTCACGATAGGCAGGAGTTTGTTAAGTGTCCAGATCTAAAACTGTTCAGCTACAGAACTAAATTCATCAGCTGATTTTATGTATTTATGTCAATAATTCACTTATTGAGAGAGGAGAGTATCGCTTTCTTAATGCTGAAAAGCGGATCTGATATATCAAACATGCTGGAATGAGAGTTAAAATCCTGGCATAAGCAACGGAGTGGGTCGTGCAATTCAAAATTGATTTTACAAGCTTTCAGAAATATGGGACAAAAGTGTCTTGATACGCGTGAGGGAACATTAAAGCTTACATCCGCCAGAAGAGACGGACTTGAAATTGAGCCTGTCAGTAATTTAACCATAAAAATTATACCAAGCATTTCCCTGCGACTGGCAAGTGTAGGAAGGTTAATAAGTTTTAAGCGACTCGTATAAGGTGGAAGACTATATTGAGAATCCCATCGGAAATTTCTTAAAGCAAAAAGTAGGAATTGTTTTTGAATTGATTCTATTTTGTCTGAGTAAGTTTGATACCTTGGATTCCAAACCACCGAGCCGTATTCCAGAATCGGCCTAACTAATATTGTAAACAGGGTTTTAGTGATATAAGGGTCACTAAATTCTTTTGACCATCGTTTCACAAATGCAAGTACACCTTTAGCCTTGTTGACTGTCACATTAATGTGAAGATTAAAATTAAGCTTAGGATCCATTGTGATACAAGGTCCAAATTGTATACCTGTTCCAGGTTATGGTTACCTATTATATAAGAAACTGGCAGAACAGCTCTTCGCGAGAAGCACATTACTTTACATTTCATAAGATTTAGAGGCATAAGATTTACTTTACACCAGTAAGCCATGCTGTTTAAGTCTGATTGTAGCAAAGACACTTCTTTAATTGAAACGTACGATTTATAAAGTTTTACATCATCTGCATACATTAAAATTTTGGAGAAATTTATATCTGTAGAAATATCGTTTATAAAAAGCAAGAACAGAATCGGGCCTAGGTGGCTGAGGGACTCCTGAAGTAACATCAATGACGTCAGAGATAGTATTTTTAAACAATACCCTTTGTGATCTATCACAGAGGTATGAAGAGATCCAACGTAGAAAATTAGGTGGAAGACCAAGAAGATCAAGTTTATAGATGAGCAACGAGTGGCACACTTTGTCAAATGCTTTACTGAAATCAGTATATATAACATCAACAGTTTTGCTCTCACTAAATGCTTTTGAGATATAGGATGTTAATTCAAGTAAATTTGTAGAAGTTGATTTGCCCTGGCAAAATCCATGTTGACTATATGAAATGCTTGAAGTGATAGAATGCGTCAACCGATTTGTTATAATTGCTTCAAATAATTTAGGAATTGCAGAGAGCTTAGCTATGCCCCGGTAGTTCTCCACTGAAGACCTGCTACCGCTTTTATGTAAGGGGGTTATGAACGATTCCTTCCATACAGTTGGAAAAACGCCCTCTTTAAGAGACAAATTAAATAAGGCTGTTAACGGCTGATAGAGATAATCAGCACAATTTCTAAGAAAACAAGTGGGGATCTGGTCAGGACCATAACTAAAAGACTGCTTTAAGGACTTCAGGTAAACTAAAACATCATCGGCAGATATTATAGGGTTATGTATTGAGTTAATTGGACTTAGTTTAAAAGGATAGTCAAAGTATGCTTGGGAGTTAGTGGAATAATTGGATTTAAAAAACTGAGCGAACATGTTAGAAATTGTTTGATTATCACCAGAGACGGTATTTTGATACTTCATGGCGGAAGGAAACCCACGTACATTTCGCTTGGAGTTTACGAAATCATAAAATGGTTTGGGTTTATATATTATACGTCGTTTGATTTTACACAAGTAATCTTTATAACACTTTTTGTTTAATTCAAAGAACTTGTGACGCAAAAGTGAGTATTTTACATAGTATGAGTGTAAGCCGTTTTTTTTTGGGTAATCTAAAATAACGTGACTTTCTGTTTTTCAAGTTTCTCAGTTGTTTAGCGAACCACATTTATTTACAGCCAACTTAGATGCATCATCAACATAAACAAGATCTAATACTTTGCCAAACTTATTGCGAAGTACATTAACTTAATTCAGGCAGAGTTCAGCCATCTCCTCTAAAAATACGTTGTTGCACGCGCTAGACGAGAAAGGTACAATATCATTGTCAATGATGTTCCATGATAAATTTGGTAAATTAAAGTCACCCAACACAATCAATGAATCAGAGGGTTTAATCATTGAATTAATTGATTTCAGTAAAGATACATGTTGTGAATACACTGATAAGTCAGATCGGGGAGGAATATAGCATAGAGCTAAGTAAGTAAACCCCCTTCCAACCTGAACAGGAATGCATTTGAATTCTGCAGATTCAATGTGTGGAAGACTAACTTCTTCAGATGGTATTGAAGAGTCTACGGCAAAGAGTACGCCACCGCCGACTCTGTCCTCCCGATCCTTTCTGTAGATATGATAATTATTTGAAAGAATCTCTGAATTAAAAGTGTGAGGTTTGAGCCAAGTTTCAGTCAAAGAAATTATATCATAATTGCATTCAAGGCCATTAAGGTATAAATTCGTTAATTTAGTATTTATGCCTCTTACGTTTTGATAATAAATACTTAAAGCAGATTTAGTAATCAGTTTTTTGATTCTGTATTCTGACGGGGAATATTTTTTAAATTATTATTTTTGTTGGGCCTATACTCAAATTCACGAACGAAAGCTCCGGAGGGCCAAAAAGAACTACTAAGCAGCATGTCAAAATTTTCTAAATTTACGTCTATTTTAAATGAAGAAATATTTCTTTCATATTTAAAATTAAATTTTCCGATACTTAAGTTGACAGTTTTAACTTTGTACGAGATGTAAAACTTTATATCGTCCTCGGAAGTATCCCTCGAAAATCTAGATACAAATATAGACTTCTTTGGGGGAACCACAACCAGTCTCCTAGTATCAGACTCGATTACCGGCGGACGGGGTTGAGTAACTAAGTTACTAATTGAGGGTAGAGTAAGCGTTGGAAGATTAGATGGCGGTGCCACAACTTCAACGGGGGACGGGGAAGATACTGCAGGGTCGTTATTATTAGAAGCAGACTTTGATATATGTTCTTTTGAGGAAGATAACTCCGTTGTCTGTGGACATGGAGAAGAAAGATTAATTAAGTCATTCGGAAGATTGTTCTGACGTGGAACGGTCCTTTCATTAGGCGGACTATGAAGACGCTTACGTTTTGACACATGAATGTCCTTCATAGATTGTACGGTATCTAAGCATTTAAAAGATTTAAATACATTTTCATAATGTTTAAATTTTTCGGTCAGTACCGACAACTCTCTCCCTACCTCAGAAAACCCATTTCTGGTTTGCCTAAACCACTTAAAGAGATCAACTTCCTTTGACCTGCACTTTAAGCAAGACCAGCGAAGACCTTTGCCATCATTAATAGCGTCCATAATTCTTCCTGTCAAACCAGCACATTTTAGATGGCAAATACCATCACAGAGCCAGCACGATAAGTAGCGTTCAGATTCGCTTTTAATTTGGCAGTTATCAAGATCACACTTCATATTGAAAGATTTAATAACACTTATGTTAATAAAAAGACAAGCAAAATAAGTTTAACACAACACACACAACAATTTAGGAGCTGATGTATTTAGCTTAAAATATATGTAGCGAAGAGTTTGAGTATCACTGTATTGTGACACTTAATAAACGCAGCGCAAACAGCTGTGACAAGAAATACTAAAAGAAGTAAACAAAAAGAGCAAAAAGAAATGTGCAAAAATAGAAACGATCTCAGTTAACTACAAAGGACTAACAACAACAATGATAACAACAAATGACTCGGCAAGATTAGATGTATGCTAGTGAAATTTAATTAAATTTAATATAAACCACAAAAATCACAAAACTTTCACTTAGCTTCGGTTATTATCACACTAAGATGCTCGTAGGCACTTTTTATAGCAACTTTTACTCAAAATTAGCACAATAAACTTTGTAAAATACAAAGACCAATCAAGGCACGATATAAGTAGAACTTCACAGCTTGGCGTTTGCGTACAACATTAAGCAGAGGTTCTATTGGGTTGGTTGTCGGCAATCGGTCGCAGAGTGGATTGCTAACTGCGCAGAGTGTATTGCAGCTAAAGGGCCGAAATCCAGAAGTCGTGGCCAGATGAAGCAATATAACTCAGGTGCACCTTGTGGTTATGGACTACTTTAGCAAACGGCCGGAGGTATACCCGATTCCAAACCAGGAAGCTAAAACAGTAGCGGAGGTATTCACCTACAATTGGGTTGCGAGATACGGTGTACCTGTAGAGCTGCACTCTGACCAGGGAAGTAATTTTAATCGGCGGTGTTCCAAGAGATGTGCCAGATACTGGGTATCCGGAAAACTCGAACAACGGCTCTTCATCCGCAATCAGATGGCATGGTGGAACGGTTCAACCGAACCCTGGAAGATCATTTGCGGAAGGTCGTGGACAAAACTTAGAAAGATTTGGATGTCCGCATACCCCTGTTCCTGATGGGATACCGGTCAGCAGCGCATGAAATAAGGGGTAAAACTCCTGCAATGGTAATCTTCGGTAGTGAGCTCCACAACGGAAGAAAGGTTTGTCCCCAAAACTACAATGCAACTGGGAAGGCCCGTATAAGGTCGTCAAATGGCTGAATGACGTCTGTATCGAATCCAGACCGTTGGGAGACCAAGAAACAAGATGAAGGTGGTCCACTTGGAAAGGCTTGTAGCGTTAGGTGGAGGGCAGTGTAACAAATACTGCGGCAACGCGAAGCGAACAACGACAAATAGGCAGAATGTTCGAGGATTGACGTAGAATGTTCCACAAAGAGAAACGTCAAGTTGGATGAACACTGCGAACAACGAGAGAAAGAGAATGAGCGATAAACTTCAGAACGTTCTAGAGTTGCCATAAGTACGAGCGCAGGTATATAAGGGCGGCGCCACAGCGAAGCGATTTAGTTACAAGTCAGCAAGCTACAAGTAAAGTGAGCAGAGAAGTGAGTTGCGAATAAGCAAGCTATAAGTTTAATTGTGTTAACAAGTGGTAAAGCATTGTTATTGCTTTAACAAGTATTGTAAAGTGTTTTTACTGTATTAGCGAGTATTGTAAATTGTTTGTTGTACAATAAAGTTAATTGTACTACAATTTGGTCATCGTTAGCATTTATTTAACAATCCTGCGATACGAGCCGTAGGATATTTGGGAAATCAATCAAGGTTTCGATGATAATCGTTACAGTATTATCACTAGAGACGTCATTTTGATACCTCATGGCGGACGGAAATACACGTACATTACCCTTGGAGTTTACGAAATCATAAAATGATTTGGGGTTATATATTTTACGCCGTTTCCTTTACACAAATAAGCTTTGTAAACTTTTTGTTTAATTCAAAGAACTTATGGAGCAAAATTGAGTATTTAAGATAGTATGTGTCTAATCGTTTTTTTGTTTAATGTAAAATAACGGGACTTTTTTGTTTTCAAATTTCTCAGTTCTTTAGTGAAACATAACTGTGTTTGTTCCTGATGAACACACATGCGTTTACGAATATGATGTTCAAATAATTTATGTAAAGTAAAATGAAAAAGTGCACCGATTTGTTCAATATTTTCTTTATATGTTTTTAGACAGTTCTTTGTTAAGCTTTATAAAGTTGGCTTTAGGGATGTATATTACGATGAAAACATCGATGTTTCAAGAATCGATGTTTCGCAAAATTACATCGATGGCAGTTCGATGTATACAATGAAAACAAAGATGTTTTTAAAGATTTTTCTAATTTTTATTTAACCTGTGTGCTGATTCATAAAGTTGCAATAACGGTAAAGACTGTTTCTTATTATTAACATATTGACTCAGAGAGGTGGTTTACAATACAAATATAAAGTAAAAATTTAATCACATATCACCTGAAATGCAAAGGCACGTAACAAACATCGTCCCTGAAATTAAGAAAGTCGTAACTAATACAAAATTCAAAATTCAGTTTTTGATTGATATGATGGTTTTCATCAAATTACAACTAAACGACTATTATAAACGACTTTTTACATTTCAGTTACGAAGTTGTTATGTCTTTTCGTATTTCAGGTGACGATATGTTTACATTTCTCTTTTCTTAAATATTATAAGGAAAGTTAAATAAAATTTCACTGAGCCCGCTACCAGTTTATCAAAATACCTCCAGCACAAGCTTCGTTCGTTTATTGATCTAAAATATAAGCATGAATTAGAATCTCTGGCGTAATACACGTTTGCTAACACATATGTAAAGTATTTCTTACTTATATACATATTCATATATGAACATTTATTTAATGTAATATGGGAATTTATTAAAGAAACATACTTGGGCATGATTCCACGAAAGTACTTATTAACCGCTATTAAACGCTGGCACACAATTTTGAAGCGCGCATAAAATAAAATCGTGAAAAATTAGTCAGGAAACATCTTCGAAGTTTTTCAAAACATCGATGTTTTGATTTAACATCGGATTCGTAAAAACATCGAGGAACATCGATGTTTAAAGCCACGACCATCGGTGTTGCTCGATACATCGATATTTTTTTACATCCCTAGTTGGCTTTCGAAAACTCAAAGCGTATATTTGGTTCGTATGCTTGGGTACCGGAATTCCGACCATCACTTATAATTTCGTAAGATATCTCCATAGCAGAGCAGTTGATATCTTCGGGCAAAACTAGTGGATCACACTTATTTACAACGGACTTAGATGCATAATCAACATAAACAAGATCTAATAGATAGACTATGAAGACGCTTACGTTTAGACACATGGATAACATTTACAGATTGCAAGATATCTAAGCATTTAAAATATTTAAACATATTTTCATAATGCTTAACGCTTCTGTATAGGAGGACATGTGTACGAGAGTCTCAAATGCGTCCTTAAACGCAAGCCAATTACACATCTTCCCATCGAATACCGGAACTACCAGCGGGTAAATTTTCAGGTCGACCGAACGCCTATCCAACAGGCTATGAGTGTTGAGCACGTGGCCGGTTGAGGCCGCAGCGGGAACCGATTTTGTGTTTGCTATCAGACGATTGAGGCGACAGCAAGCGTCGTCATATAACGCCTCAATTGTTTCCCATAAGGCGTCATGCGGTGCAATCCCATCCTTGGTAGCACGGTCTACAAGATGATCGTGATTAATAGTGAATCACTGAAAGTGCGTTTTCAACGATTTAAGCTCGTGCTCCAGTTGAAATACGTCGTGGGTTTCTCTGTTCTCTTCACACACGCGCGCATGTATGCGCTTGATTGCATTGTCGGCCGCTGAACGACAGTTTAATACCGCCATGTTCACCAAAATAAAACAAAACATATACATATGTTGTCCTCGCAGGAGGCACCAAAAAATGTTACAAATGATGTTACTAAGATAATCCTTTATTGGAAAAGAAAGACTTTTACAGTGGAATTTCGCCATTTATAGCTTGAGAAAAACAAATAAAGTGTACAATGAAAGGAAATGTCAAATAATTAAGACTCGATTCTAAATTATTCGATTCTAAAGTACTTAAGTGACTTAATCATATTAAACAGTACCTCTATAAAACAATGGCATGCAAAATAGCAATAAGTCCACATTATTAAATTAAACAACACGCGTGAGCGTTTTTCTGACAAGAACAATTAATTACTTAGCCTTGAACAATAATCATGCAAAAATTTTCTGTAATTCATAATAATGGGAATATTGGTTGCCATTTTCAATACTCTTTTGTTTTTTTCATGTCAGTACTGACAATTCTTTCCCTATTTCTGTAAAACCATTTCTGGTTTGCTTAGATAACTTAAAAATATCAACCTCTGTTGGCCTGCACTTTAAGCAAGACCAGCGAAGGCTCTTGCCATCATTAATAGCGTCCAGAATTCTTCCTGTCAAACCATCACTTTTTAGATAGGAAATACCATCACAAAGCTAGCACGATAAGTTGCGTTCAGTATTGCATTTAACTTGACAATTATCAAGATCAAACTTCATATTGAAAAATGCAATAACACTTATGTTAATAAAAAGGAAAAGGAAATAAATTATAACGATTTAAGAGCAGATTTATTTAGCTTTAAAATATATGTAGCGAACAGTATGAGTATCACTGTATTATGACACTTAATAAACGCAACGCAAACAGCTGTGATAAGAATTACTAGTAGAAGTAAACCAAAAAAGTAGAACAAATGTACAAAAACAAAAACGGTTTCAGTTAACTACAAATGATACAACAACAATGAAGCAACAAATGACTCGGCAAGATTAGATGTAATAATAATAATAATAATAGATTGCCGCTTAAACATATGTTAGGGTTTGGCCGAGCTTGTCCACCGATTTGTGGCGTGCGCCTTGACGCTGTCACACAAAGAGGAGGGACGTACAGTTTTACGCCGACTCCGAACGGCGATTGTATTTTTATGAGAAGCTGTTTTTCATGGCAGAAATACACTCGGAGGTTTGACATTGTCTGCCGAGGGACGACCGCTGTTAAGGGGCTGCGGGGTGGAAGCGCGCACTTCTTACCACTACACCACAGCGGCCGACAAGAGTAGATGTATGCTAGTGAAATTTAATTAAATATAATATAAAACACAATAACTTTCACTTAGCTTTATTTATTTATTTTCACACTAAGATGCTCATTAAAGTGGTTCAATTTTTGTATGGGAAAAAAAAATTTCATCCTAGGAAATGTGACACCCCCTTAGTTTTTTTCTTTCTAATATTTGTAATATCTATACCAACTTTCAGTTTTCTACAGCAACCAATACAAGATGCTCAATGACCTTGAAATGCACTACTGTGTCGCTGTGAAACTGGCAAAAATATGTGATTTTTATAAAAAGGTACTGTTGCCATGACAACCGAAGCTTGTGATAATTTTTTAGATAAATAAAATTTGAAATGTTCTTAGCAGAGTTGCCGAAAGCTTTCGCAGACAAATCATAAATTTGCTAAAAAAAAATTGAAATTTCGGTTAAAAAACGTAAAATTTTTATTTATTGTACTTTATTGTAACAATAAAAAATACAAGCAAAATTACAATAAATATAATCAACTTTCCTTATAACATTATGGAAATCGCTTAACGTGGTCCAAAGTTATGCGATAACATAAAAAAAAATAATAACATCTCGACGAATTGATAACCTCATCCTGTTTTTGAAGTCGGTTAAAACGTTAATTTGTAATTGTTGACAATTTATAATTATAATTTAAAACACAACTGCTTCTAAAAAGTTTTAATTCCACTTGGTTGAGCTTTCTTAAAAATTTTGATCCTGTTTCAATGTGTAATGGGAGCATTTGTTAACTGGTAGATTATATTGATTGAAACATTTTCTCTCCTATTTTACTTTATCTTTCAAAATGGGTGTCAGCAGTAAAAGTTTACGATTTGGCTGTAGAACAAAACTATATAATTGCATGGTTGATTTTGGGTTACGTTTTCCTTTGACAAAATTTGTACCATGCCGGAATTATACCAGGTGAAGTAATTAGACCGAAGAAGATTTTGACACTGCCTTATTTGAAAAATTGTCTTTGAAATTTGACTATAAGGTAGCCAAATGTCAGAAAATAAAGCGAGAACGCTTTTTTATTACTTCACCGGTTTCTTGCGCCATGCAAATTACTAAAATAAAAAATCGTTATTAAGGGGGGACAAATCGTCAAAACGTCATTGAGCTAAAAAAAACGTCAAAATGACGACGAAATCGTCAATTCGGCAACACTGGTTCTTAGGTTACTTAACCAATTATTTCTCCATCATGTTGGTCTTCTTGCCGTGAGAATGGGGCTTAAGTGGAAATCTAAACCTCCGCTCTGGGGATTTAGATGATCATGAACTGAAAGCGCTTGATATGACTGCTTGGAAAGTCACTCGTCTTGTGTATCCGCAAGTTCTGCACGGGGTGAGCGGTCTCCCCTTGGGCCATGTCAAGATCACCGCACCGACGCTATAATCCCTCCTCCTGTCCCAGAAACCCAATTCCTATCCAAGCCATAATCCCTAGCCTGACCTCGGGAAGCTCTGCTGGCTACGTCCAAAGACAAGCCAGTTGTGCGCCGACTTGTTCGACTGCGGATTCGGCTCGCATGACAAATTCAGTGAATCCCAACGCCAACTCTTGGGCTGCACGCCAAAACCCTCTTCCAAAAGTGATATAAGCACAATAACAATGAAATGCAAGGTACACATATTAACCAAAACTGCAACGTTTTACGTTTGCGGTCCATAATTATTTGATGGTATTATTGGGTATGTCTTTTTAAAGGTTATCCTTACCCTATTTGAGCTGCGAAATTCATAAATAAAGAAATCGCAACTTTACTAAAGGATGGAATAATTAGAAAATCTATTTCTACATACAATTCACCCATTCATGTGGTTAACAAAAAAGGGCTAGACGAAGACGGCAATAAGAAATTACATATGGTAATTGTTTACAGAATTTAATGAGAAAACGGTACTCGATAGTTATCCGATTCCAGAACCATCCGCCATTTTAGCCAACTTAGGAAAATCAAAATATTTCACAACCTTAGACCTCAAGTCTGGGTTCCATCAAACTGTGATGGACATGAAAGACAGAGAGAAAAAACAGCATTCAGTGTCAATAACGGTAAATATGAATTTTTTAGAACGCCGTTTGGTCTTAAGAACGGACCAAGTATTGGACATATTGGGGAAATCGTCTTTTCAATGCAGGAATGAGAATATCGTGCGAAAAACTTAAATTTTTTAAGA
>NW_023459579.1:46050-53423 GCF_013731165.1 Rhagoletis pomonella | reverse complement strand
TTCACTTCATTTTTCACTTAATTTGATTAATTTTTATTTTTTTTTTTTATAAAAGCTTACAATATTTGCAAAAGACCAGTTGAGCCTGATTTCTGAATTTTAATTTGATTAAATTAAATTTAAAAAAAATACAGAAAAATTAGCAATTTTTAAGAAAATGTATTCTCCTGTTCCAGTTAATAAATGTTACATATTAAAAACTAGTTGAAAACAATTGTATGGTTCTCCCAAAACAAAAAATACACAAAAAAAAATTTGAAATGTTATAAAAAATGCTCACCAAAATAAATATTTTGTTTTTATTGGTTTTTTGATTGGTTTGAATTCCAGTTTTGAACCACTGTGTACTGGCTTCGTCGTACAGTATGAATTATGGTAAACGCGTTTGAAATGTAAATGGTAGCAAAGTATGGCGAAGTCCTTGAAAAGGGTTTGGCTTCATTTTTCGCTACAGCAGGGGAACTTATACAATTAAATAATATAATTAACTGGTAAATATTTGATTTAAATTATGATATGAGTAAGGTACTTTTATCATACAAGTTGTATGTACGTATTCCCAAATCATTTAGAAAAAAAAAATTTCCTTTATTTTATGTTGGTTAATATGGTCACCGTACCTATACGGTGTATGTTACTGCATATTAGGGTGGAGCAATATATTTAGGCTGGAGGCCTAAACATACCGGCCCCCTTGCGGTAAACAAATTATGTAATAGGAGGTTGACGAGGCAGCTACCAGGCGCACATGAGGAAGGGTTATATACATATTGACGAATAAATAAGCTTTTTTTTAATTCGCTAAATAGTTCCGTACTAAAATATACCACGCCAAGTCCGCATGACTTCTTCCTTAAATGCTGCCGATGAAGAAAGTAGTTAAATTGCATAAACGTGTATGTATATGTATATCTACATATATATATATATATATATATATATATATATATATATATATATACACACTTATTTTAATGCGACTTTGTACGATAGCGCCCCAACGCCACTGATTAGCTTTGCTTATATATTGTTTTTATTACATATGTTCGACACCGTATATCGAATGTGTTGGATATCTTTAAATCGGTACCGAGTAGCTATGAATACCCATATGTGTTGACTCATCACTTCTCTAACATAAGAACGTAAATTAATAAATAAATAAATAAATTTACGCTCTTGGTTGACAACGCAGCCAGGGTTAGGACTCCCCTACGATCGCAAAACTAAAAATCTACTACGCAACTCATTCCCTGCTACTTGGAGTTGCGCGAAACAAAGCAAGGCTTAGTACCTCCATATGAATATCCTTTTAATAAAATCATGAGTGAATTAATTGATGTACCCTATATTTTTTAGTAATATCAAAATAAATCATTAAGTTGTGATACTACCAAGCACATTCATAAGCACTTGCGGTTGAACCGATTCAGCGAAGTTCCGCACCATGCGAACAAATAATGAAATTTTTTATTCTTTCGGGTGGGAGGCCAAGGTAAACACACCATAGTCATTCTCTCATTGTACGATATAAGCGAATTATTATTCAGCCAGTATACACTGCAGGGCATGGAATTAGTCCCAAAAAACAAGTCAAAGAAATGTAAATCATGTATTAGCAATTAAATATGTGTATGTATATATGTATAACTTGCCACCCAGGTAAGGGTGGCTCCACGTTTCCGACCAAACGACGTCATGGGCGCCGCAGAGATAATCCCTTCACCACCCGACGGCGGCTTGAAAACCCGCAATTTTCGACCACCGCTGCAGCACGGACTCCGAAATCACGGTCTTGAAGCAGACAGTCCCATGCCTGCAGTGCTGCCACACACACAGCCAACGGGCGGTCAAGGAGATGACGCGGAAACTAGTCCTTTTCGCTCATATCGGCGCGGAACCAATTTTGGCCACCGAGATGGCGCGGAAACTCGTACTTTTCACTAATTTTGGCGCAAGCGTACGTGCAGCCAGCGCGATGGCGCGGAAACTCGTCCTTTTCGCCCGCCTCGCTGGCAAGCAATAAGGGCCGCACGACACCGACGTGGCGACCGTTCCACCCTCACCATCCAACGCATTCCATCAGGTAGGTTCCGGACAGGCCGGTTAAAAACAATCGCGGTTCCAGCACCAATAATGCGTTCATTCGTAGTCATCGCGCCAACCGCAATCGTACGGATCGAGTCAGGCGGCCGACTTCATCTGGTGCGGGCATTGATTGACTCTTGCGACCCCAGCAGTACCATCGACAGGGACCTAGAACGGGAGCTTCAGCTCGAAGCTAGCAACGCCCGCGCAAAAACATGTTCACTCGTGTTGCGAGGAAAGTACGGGGTCGCGGAACGGGTAAATACTCAGGCCAGGCTAGTTACGCGATACAGCCGACTCAGCCCCGCGGCTAACATCGACCCAACGATAGCGGCGCCGTTTCAATTTATGCGGCTGGCGGAGTTCTATCGGGCCACCTCCACTCGACTTACACTCGGCGCTGATGTGTACGCTCAGGTCATGGTATGTGGCACTCCGCCAACAACGATCGGCGGTTTACTGGCGCAAGCTTCCATGTTTATTTATTTATTTATTTATCAGGAGTTCACCAAATGGGCAAGACACTTAAAATTTTCTATTTAGTAGTCATGAATTCATACCAAATTTAAATAAAAGTGCAATGAAGTGATCAACCACACCTTTTTTCCTTATTAGCTTTTTTCTTCCATTTTTTCCCCGTAGCTAGAAACTGCAATGAGGATCGGAGAACGTTCGGACTAGATCCCCGGGCAAAGACTAATCTGCGGCAGAACTTACAACGTAAATAAATGTAAAAGTAGGTGTGGTGGCTGAATCGTCTTTGAGACGTTGCTTATAGCAAAGGGGCCGGTATGTTTAGGCCTCCACGCTAAATCAAATTATTCAATTAAATTATCGGGTGTACCACCCTAATGTTAATTTAACATGCACACACATACACATTCGTATGTGAAACAAAACAAGAAGAAAAGCTGCACTTATCCTGTCAGTGCACTTTCGTTCAATTTCCCCTGAAAACGGAACTCTTCAAACCGGTTAGAGGGTTCGACTTCAGTTTTTAATTCTTTAAACTTTTTAATGGACTCTCATCACCAGCGATTACGGGCGTTCCGCCACCACACCACTTCATAACCAAGGTAATATTGTAAGCCCCTTGAATTTTAATATACATATTAAATAAACCGCCAAACATAATTTTATGTCATACTAAAACCTGGTGCTTTTGTTTTCTTATTTTTTCAATAAAAAACACTGGTGCACTTATTGAGTTTGCCTCCACCAAGTCGCCAGGGTTTTTCGCTTATTAATTTATGCGTATAAATTATATATACTTATATACATACACTTGCATCCACTTGAATAGCGACAGGCAAAATCTGAATTTATTTTTTATATGGAAAAATTAAATTCGGATTTTGTTTGTCCCTTTTGAAGTGCAAAGAAGAGAAATTGGCTATAATAATACATTTTCTACAAAACAAACAAAACAAAAGATATTCGTTTAAATTGACAACTCATACTTATGAAAGTTTAACTGAGATCAAATACGGAGGCGCATATCAAAATCCGGACAAAGGAAGTTATTAACATTTTACCATATTATAAGAAAAGGAATAAAATACTGGTCAAAATAATAGCACAACAACATTTTCTAGCAGTTTTGCCTTTTTTTTTGTTTGTTTAGTGTCTACTAATTTTTTATAAAACAAAACATAAAAAACTACAAAATCATAAAAATTTCAAGCTTTTTACTTGTCAATGTTATTGTGGCTCGTTAACATTTTATTTTCAATATTTTTATTGAGCTTTGTACCAGGATTGCTTATTAGGAAAAATTGAAAAGCAACAAAGTCTAAGCGGTAGAAGTTATAGCACTATTTCGGAGATCACCACATCTCCTCATCAGACTTCTTTTTTCTAGACTTCAGCAGGGATCGAACCTACTTATTTGATGTTCAAAGTCAGAAGCGTTAACCACTGAGCTATGTTCATCCCGTAAACTCTTGTTGCTAATTCATTTTCCTTATTCAACCAAATACTATCAAGTGCAGCTGATTTGCCGCTATTTAAACTCGACAGCGTGGTTGTTGTTGTCAATTCTATACATCCATTTGCCTATTTGCTTTTTTTTGTATAGTTTCAGGCAGGCTCTTCCTAAACTATGTATTTGTCAATGTTATTGTGGCTTGTTAACATTTTATTTTCGAATATTATTATTGAGCTTTGTACCACGATTGTTTATTAGGAAAAATTGAAAAGCAACAAAGTCTAAGCGGTAGAAGTTATAGCACTATTTCGGGGATCACCACATCTCCTCATCAGACTTCTTTTTTCTAGACTTCAGCAGGGATCGAACCTGCGTATTCGATGTTCAAAGTCAGAAGCGTTAACCACTGAGCTATGTACATCCCGTAAACTCTTGTTGCTAATTCATTTTCCTTATTCAACCAACTACTATCAAGTGCAGCTGATTTGCCGCTATTTAAACTCGACAGCGTGGTTGTTGTTATCATTTCTATACATCCATCTGCTTATTTGCTTTTTTTTGTATAGCTTCAGGCAGGCTCTTCCTAAACTATGTATTTGTCAATGTTATTGTGGCTTGTTAACATTTTATTTTCAATATTTTTATTGAGCTTTGTACCACGATTGTTTATTAGGAAAAATTGAAAGGTAACAAAGTCTAAGCGGTAGAAGTTATAGCACTATTTCGGAGATCACCACATCTCCTCATCAGACTTCTTTTTTCTAGACTTCAGCAGGGATCGAACCTGCGTATTCTATGTTCAAAGTCAGAAGCGTTAACCACTGAGCTATGTACATCCCGTAAACTCTTGTTGCTAATTCATTTTCCTTATTCAACCAATTACTATCAAGTGCAGCTGATTTGCCGCTATTTAAACTCGACAGCGTGGTTGTTGTTGTCAGTTCTATACATTAATTTGCTTATTTACTTTTTTTTTTTGTATAGTCTCAGGCAGGCTCTTCCTAAACTATGTATTTGTCAATGTTCTTGTGGCTTGTTAACATTTTATTTTCAATATTTTTATTGAGCTTTGTACCTTGTAATGGATGTATAGAATTGACAACAACAACCACGCTGTCGAGTTTAAATAGCTGCAAATCAGCTGCACTTGATAATAGTTGGTTGAATAAGGAAAATGAATTAGCAACAAGAGTTTACGGGATGTATATAGCTCAGTGGTTAACGCTTCTGAATTTGGATCATCGAATACGCAGGTTCGATCCCTGCTGAAGTCTAGAAAAAAGAAGTGTGATGAGATGTGGTGATCTCCGAAATAGTGCTATAACTTCTACCGCTAAGACTTTGTTGCTTTTCAATTTTTCCTAATAAACAATCGTGGTACAAAGCTCAATAAAAATATTGAAAACAAGCTTTTTAATTCGAATTTCCATAAAAATTTTGTGTAAGCGGTTTTATAGCTTATTAAATTTTACTATAACTCAGTGTAAGCTTATAATTGCTAAAAATTCCAATAAAAATTTTTTTTTTGCAGACTGTATTGTTAATTTTCTTGGATAAAAAAAAATCATGTAATGTTAAGAGATGTAAAGAAGAGAGAAGTTTTTCTAAAACCGACATCGATAGTTTTTAAAAAAATATCGATATTACTATAGTTTTCAAAAACTATCGATAGGGGCGACAGTTTTCAACCATCGATACAATCGATATTACTATCGATGGTATCCCAGCTCTAGTTTGCAGCGGTCGTTATAAAAAAGGGAGGTCTCGATGAAAAAAGAAACAAAAGTAATTTATTTATTTTTCGGGCCAGTTTTCAAATTATCTTTTTGTTATTTTAGGAGCTTTTCCGGCCGGTAGTTTAAAAAAGCAAAGACAGGTTTCCTTTTTTTCCTCCTACGCGTTTCGGCGTTGTTTTTCGCCTTCTTCAGGGAGTCAGTTTTTATTTATTTGGAAAAGAAACATAAAAAGCACAACCATTAGATACAATGTTACATATTGCAGTATGGAAGCAATTAGTTATCATACACACATATACAAATACAATTCTTCGACGGTAACACTTACATCTGTACATTTACATCACATTTGACACAATAATTATTTTAACATATTTAACTTTGACACACTAATAAATAACTATAAATAAAAATATCACAGCCTAATGTTTGTTATCGCTCATCTGCTCGTCGAATGTGTATTCTTTGTTGTATTCGCAAACCTTCTAATGTTAATCTTGTCCTCTCCCTCCTTTCTACGTCTAATATTTTGGTGTTTTCGAAGTCTGCTGCGTGTCCGCTAATTGTTAAGTGTTGGGCTAGTGCTGTTGTTGCCTTTTTGTGCTTTGCGTCAGCTTGGTGTTCGTTGATTCTAACGCCCAGTGCTCGCTTTGTCGTGCCTACGTATACTTTATTGCAGGTTTCACCAACCTTTCCTTTGCCATACTGCAATATGTAACATTGTATATAATGGTTGTGTTTTTTATGTTTATTTTCCAAATAAATAAAAAGACTCCCTGAAGAAGGCGAAAAACAACGCCGAAACGCGTAGGAGGGTTAAAGGAAACTTGTTTTTGATTTTTTAAACTACCGGCCGGAAAAGCTCCTAAAATAACAAAAAGAAACAAAAGTAAATTTTCATTCCTCTCTCCTGCGCGTTTCTACGCTTCGCGTCTTCCTCACGGAGTCTGTTTTATTAAACAATAAACATAAATTACGATCGCAATATTGACAAACATACATGCATAAAGCATGAAAATGTTTTTTTTTTTAATTTCAAGACCCTACCCCCTAATTTTATTCGCTTTTATGAGAATCTAGCAGAGCACCCGACGTCGTTCGGGGTAAACAAATCAAAATATAAAACAGTAATACAAACATTTAGTTCAGCACAATTTAAAGGAGACAAACTATTTTCTTTGTTTACATTAGGGCATCCTTTTATGGGCCATACTTTTAGCTTTATCGTGCTTTAACTAATATATATTGCTCATCTTTTGTATTACAAATCTTGTTCCATTATTAATATTAGGTGGATTAAGGTAACGATCAAAATTCTAAATTAAAATTATTCTACTACCTTTTTCGTTTAACAGCATCGCGGGATTAAAAAACCCTTTTAATCTTTTCATTTCAAAATAATCTAGAGACGGTAAGGTTTCAAAAAAAAAACACACAGTTTTAAATATCCGAGTTATCTAATAGATGAATACATATATTAGGGTGGGTCAGAAAAATCAAGTATTTTTGTTTTTTGGATCAGACACACGAAAACTCTAGGTACCTCTAGAAAGTACTTACCAAATCTGAGCTCTTAATATTAACGGGAAGATTATGCTCATCATAGTTTTCCATTTTCAATT
>NW_023459579.1:0-41050 GCF_013731165.1 Rhagoletis pomonella | reverse complement strand
AATTTCGAGTTCGTGTGACTTATGGTTCCGAAGTTATAGCTGATAAAGTATTCCACGCCTATGGGATGTGCCACGCCCCCTTTTACAAACTCGTTTATATATGAGCCACTCTTTTTTGAGTCGGACGGATTTCGTAAAAAAATTTATGTCATGTCTCCGATTCGCTTCAAATTTCTTTTGTGGCTTCTATACATGAAATAACCTAGCACATGTTCGAGGAATTTGTTTCTTCTTTTTTTTCTTCGGAGATATGATCTGTCAAAGTTTGCATTTTTACGTGATTCTGATTAATCATGTACTGCTTCAAATCGTTATATCTCGGGTTCTGCTGATTGTAGACACTTCATCTTAACTTCATTTTAAAGCTAAGAAACGGGTTGAGCATTTCTTTATATAAAATGGTCAAGGCTGTCCTAAAGCTAAGTTAGCTATTAACAGATGAACTTTTTGAAGTTAATTTGCATAGTGAAGACCAGTAAATTTAGGATTTAAAATTATATCATCGTAATCCTTGTTTGATTCTCTATAAAAAACGTGGTTAAAAAAAATTTTTCTTTATGACGAGATGGTTTATTTTGTGAGAATCAACAATTTTTTTGTAATTTTTTTTTTCGAAAACTTACGTTAAGATATATTTGGTAAGGTGTTAAACATCGGGATGGATTACGATGGTATAATTTTAAATCCTTAATTTACTGGTCATTACTATGCAAATTAACTTCAAAAAGTTCAACTGTTAATAGCTACGATCAGCAGAACCCGAGATATAACTATTCGAAGAAGTACATGATTAGTCAGAATCACAAAAAAATGCAAACTTTGACAGCTCATATATCCAAAGAAAAAACCGAAAAAAAAATTCCTCGAACAGATTGGCGCTTACACATATGTTAGTGTTTGGCCAAGCTTCTCCTCCGGCTTGTGGTGTCCGCCTTGATGTTGTCACACAAAGCGGAGGGACCTACAGTTTAACGCCGACTCCGATCCGGCGATTGTATTTTTATGAGAAGCTGTTTTTCATGGCAGAAATACACTCGGAGGTTTGCCATTGCCTGCCGAGGGACGACCGCTGTTAAAAAAACAAAATTTTCTATATTTTTTGCGATGTTGCATTGACCAGGGCTTGAACCCACGTGCTGATGAGTGAAAGCGCGCACTGCTTACCACTACACCACAGCGGCCGACCCATAAACCCATAAAAAAAATTTTAAGCCAATCGAAAGTGTGACACCAAATTTGGTGTCTGAAATGAAGAAGAAGGTCTCATATACCCTCGTATAAGCACCTACCATTGATATGTCTGCATACCAAATTTCAAGTTAGGACGGCTTATGGTTCCGAAGTTATAGCTGATAAAAAATTCCACGCCTATGGGATGTGCCTCGCCCCTTTTTACAAACTCTTTTATATATACCCTGCTATAAGCACCTACCATTGGTATGTCTGCATACCAAATTTCAAGTTCGTGGGACTTATGGTTCCCAAGTTATAGCTGATAAATAATCCCACGCCTATGGGATGTGCCACGCCCCCTTTTACAAACTCCTTTATATATGCCCTCCTATAAGCACCTACCATTGATATGTCTGCATACCAAATTTCAAGTTCGTGGGACTTATGGTTCCGAAGTTATAGCTGATAAAATATTCCACGCCTATGGGATGTGCTACGCGCCCTTTTACAAACTCCTTTATATATACGCTCCTATAAGCACCTAGCATTGGTATGTCTGCACACCAAATTTCAAGTTAGTGGGACTTATGGTTCCCCAGTTATAGCTGATAAAAAATTCCGCGCCTATGGGATGTGCCACGCCCCCTTTTACAAACTCCTTTATATATACCCTCCTATAAGCACCTACCATTGATATGTATGCTACCAAATTTCAAGTTAGTGGGACTTATGGTTCCCCAGTTAAAGCTGATAAAATATTCCACGCCTATGTGATGTGCCACGCCCCCTTGTACAAACTCCTTTATATATACCATCCTATAAGCACCTACCATTGATATGTCTGCATAACAAATTTCAAGTTCGTGAGACTTATGGTTCCAAAGTTGTAGCTGATAAAAATTCCGCGCCTATGGGGTGTGCCACGCCCCCTTTTACAAACACGTTTATATAAACCCTCGTATAAGCACCTACCATTGATATATCCGCATACCAAATTTCAAGTTCGTGTGACTTATGGCTCCGAAGTTATAGCTGATAAAAAATTCCGCGCCTATGGGATGTGCCACGCCCGCTTTTACAAACTCCTTTATATATACCCTCCTATAAGCACCTACCATTGGTATGTCTGTATACCAAATTTCAAGTTCGTGGGACTTATGGTTCCAAAGTTATGCTGATAAAAAATTCCACGCCTATGCGATGTGCCACGCCCCCTTTTACGAACTCGTTTATATATACCCTTCTATAAGCACCTACCATTGATATGTCTGCATACCAAATTTCAAGTTCGTCGGACTTATGGTTCCGAAGTTATAGCTGATAAAAAAGTCCACGCCTATGGGAGGTGCCACGCCCCCTTTTGCAAATCCTTTATATATACCCCCTATGAGCACCTACCATTGATATGTCTGCATACCAAATTTCAAGTTAGTGTGACTTATGGTTCCGAAGTTATAGCTGATAAAAATTCCACGCTTATGGGATGTGCCACGTTCCCTTTTACAAACTCGTGTATATATGTATACCTACCTATAAGCATCTACCATTGACATGTCTGCGTACCAAGTTTCAAGTTCATATGACAAATTTCACCCCTTCTGGGATCCCAATTTTTTCACCCTATTATAGGCCCAGGTGTTATGGCAATACTCTGTCAAAATTTTGTTCGATTCTGTCCGTCCGTTTAGACTGCAACCTGGCACATACATACATACATACATACATTCACAAATATATAGTAGATGCGTATCTCAAATACTACTTGACCGATCTCGACCAAATTTGGTATGCACATTGCGCTTAGGTTTCTTAAGCGCCATATTGAAAATTTTTGAAAGATAATAAGGGTCTTTTTTAATTTACTTGATAAAAAGATAGATTATTATACATATCATATTCGACCTTTGAAATCGAATCAAAATGGTCATTCAAAAGCTCATAAATCTGCAACCTTTAAAAAATCGATAAAAATAGGTAATAATATTTCTCATAAAAACGAGTAAAATTACGGGGTAGGGTCGTGAAGTTTCCAAAAAAAAGCATACATAATTTGAATGTTTTCGTTTTGTTACAGCTGTGCATGCGTTGTTTGCTTTGTCGTCTTTGAAATTCATTGTGCTGTCTGGTTTTGTTGTATACGAAGGCTTTCCAATCTAATTAGCGGTCGTTGAGTGTACACGTGTTTTTGATTAGTCCCTAGTTTTGCTTTGCTTTGTTTTCTTCATGTTACAGATATTTAAAGACACATACATAGTTTAAATAAGGCGGCTTTTTGAGGAAAGTCCACTAAAAAGTTTCCAAGGAGTCAATCTTCAGTTGTGCCATATAATCGCTTTTGTAAAAAGCGCTTTCATAGGGCCTGTTGTGAAGACCCTACGACGAATATGACGAGAGGTTGCCAGTTCAGCCGTTTTACGGCTAGATTTAGCCGGTTGCGTTAGCAAACAGCCGGAGAAATTTTGGTTTAGCCGGCAGCCGACTTGTTAGCCGTTTTGCAAAAAAAATAGCCGTCTCAGCCGATTTGGCCTTATTTTCTTAAAATTCAAATACATAAAGTTACATTTTTACAAATGTAGCGACCCAAAATCGATTAGAAATTGCTAGCCTTATCTCGGAGAAAGTTCATGTCGGATTGTGTTATATAAAATTGAGACAATTTTTTCTAATCCGAACAGTCCTAAAATACTGGGCCACTTTCAATAATTTTTATTTTAAGCGAATATACAGTGATCCAAATACATATTAACTGCGATGCGACATTTTAGAAAGTTTAGTTTATTTAATGATTATTATTTGTTTAAGAAAGTGTAGCTGATTATTTAAAAACTCCATTTAAATCCAAACTTCATTCTTTGCGTAAAAGTAAAATAAAGCAATTTCATTCACGCAAATAGGGTTGCCATTTTTTTTATGTGCGAAATCAGTACGTTAGACTTTTTCATACCAAAAAAAAATCAGTACTTTCCAGTACATTGTTATTCAAAGCAAAATTATGAATGTAAGTAACCTTTAATACTTTAAATCGTCAGAGAACTAGTTTTAAACAATATTTAGGTATATGAATAAAATATAGTTCATAAAATATAGCAGTATTATTCATTTTAACATGAGTGTGCACATCATTGTACCCAGAAGCCAATAAATTATTTTATATTTATGACATTTTTGAATATGTAGCAATAATGAGATCATTTCCTTCTACAGTGTTTAAATAGTCAAAGAATTCTATACATTTCATTTTAAAATTAATTTTAATTTGAAGCTCATTTTTAAACATTTTAATTGGAAGCCGATTTCCCTCTTTGCGTCAGGAAATAACTATATAATTAAGATCCTCTCAGTTGCTTCGTTTCAGTGTGGTATTGAAAAAAAAACTAAATTACATATTTTTTCAAACTGTGGAAAAGTACCACTATTTAAGGACTTCATCTATATTTCCTCATGGCTAAAATTAATTTTTTCAACTTCGCAAAAACTTTGAAAGACTAAGGATTCGCTGAAAAGAGTATTAACTCTATGTCTCGTATGAAAAACTCTTTTACAATGTCAGTAAATTGTGATAAAAGAATTGTAAGTTATAGGCAAATTTGCTGTTATTAAACTGAAAGTTATTTTCGAGATATCTAACAACACACGACAAAAAAAAACTTCAGCCTTCTTTTTGAATAATTTAAGCTCCATCATATTATCGCAAGTGGTACGTGACGATCCGGCGATATGCCTATAAAACAATTGATCTTTTTGTTGTACTAATTTCTTGGGAATATCAAACATTATCTGAAACATGTCAACTATAACTAAATTATTTTCTTCTTATTTTGTACAGTTTAAGAAAGTTCCAACATTAAGTAAAAACCTTAAAAAAATCCTACAGTATTTTGTTTAAACTGAAAATTCAGTGCAAATCAGCACAAATTTTGAAAAATCAGGACATTAGCGTACTGATTGAAGAAATGAATAAAATCAGTACATGAGTTGAAAAATCAGTACTGTACTGATAAAATCAGTACGCCTGCAACCGTACTCGTAAACCTTTTCGATTAAAGTATATTAATTTTTGATATTGAGTACTTGAAGGGACAAAAGGCAAAACTCGGTCTGAAAGGACGAGTTCCAGAGTCGACATTGATATATTGCGGATATCCATATATATTATATTGCTCATCATTTGATAATATCGGAAAAATCCTTTCTTATTAGTCTTCTTGCAAATCGCGGGCTAAGAAGAGAGTCGATTAAGATCGTTGTGGATATTCGTATTTTTTTATGTAAAATTTTCGACGGCAGTCTTTGAAGTCTGTTCTAAGTGGAATTGCAACGCGGTGCCCCAAGGCCCGATTCCATATGCCGAACATGGTTTAATCATCATATTAAAAATCAACATCTTGTTTTCTAGGCTTAATTTAGATTTGTATCCTATAACCCACTGAAGGCTTGTTCTAGTTTCACTTGAGAAATATTGTTTTCTATATACTTTTTTCAATGAAGTCTTCTATCTAGTGTCATCCGAAGGTCTTGGCACTATCTTTTTATGGTATAGCATTGCTGTTTATTTTTAGTGGTGGGCAAGTTTCTTTCTTCAAAGTAAATGTTGTCTGAACACACTTGCTTTCGTTAATCTTTATCCTACAAGAACCTAGCCATAGCTCTAACTTTTTCAAATATTCTTGTAGCCTGTAAGAAGCTTCTTTAGGGTCTGAACTACTGCTTAGGATAGCTGTGTCATCAGCAAACGTTGAAATGATTAGAGTTTCATTAGTTGGCAATTCACGAGTGTATATTACGTACAATATGGGTCCTAGAACACTGCCTTGAGGGACACCTGCATGCATAGGGTGACTTCCCGTTGTAAAGGAATTCTGCCTGACTCTGAAGTTTCTCCCCAGCAGAAAGCTTTCAAGAATTCCATCCGTATTTGCAGGGAGTGAAAGCTTTAGTTTGTATATAAGGGCATTATACCAGACTTTGTCAAAAGCTTGAGAGATGTCCAAAAATATAGCAGTGCAGTATTGCTTCCCTTCGAAGGCTTTTCTAATACAAGAAACAATTCTACAAACTTGTTCTACAGTGGCATTTTTCACGAAAACCAAACTGATGTGGTGGTATTATTTGGTTACTTGTTAGTGAAGGTTGTATTTTTTCAATAGGTTTTTCCAATATTTTGGAAAATGTAGAAATTAAGCTAATGGGCATATATGAATTTACTACCGTCGGATCTTTGCCTAGTTTTGGCAACATAATTATTTCCCAAAGTTTCCATAAGTCGGGGAAGTGCCCCAACTTAAGCATGATATTAAAAAATATGTAACAAAAAACGTGCGGCACTTAGTGGAAGCTCTTTTATCATTTCACCTGCAATCCTATCGTAACCAGGCGCTTTATTCTTATGAATGTCGTGAACAATGGTGTTAATTAAATCTTTCTTTTTAAATCGAAGCGGATTTGTTGTATGGCTATTGGGGGGTATTGAAATATTGGAAGGATGAGCGCCTTCATTAGGTCTAAAGACTTGTGAAAGATGACCGGCGAAAGCGATTGCTTTATCCTCGTCATTCCACGCCCAGTTTCCTTTCTGAGTACGTAATGGTGCTTCTCGAAGAACGGGCTTTTTCGCATGATTCAGTGTTCGTCAAAGGGAGTAGTCAATCTGTTTCGAAGCAGATAAGGACTAAAGGATCGACTTCCTCCTTCTTTCTTTTTCCGCCTGCAACAAAATGCGTAATTCCTTTGTACACGCATTCAGCTCCTGTTTAAGCTTAAGAAAGCGAATTGTTTGCCATTCCCTTTTTAATTTGCGCTATTTACTTATTAAGTTAGGAATATTTGAGGTGATCAGGCCAGGTCAGTAAGAACTGCGATGTTTAATAGAAGGATTTGGTGTTGCAATTTCTCCGGCCTTAATTAAGTGGAAACTTTTGACTGTCATTCACCTGGGTGTGGCCAGAAGTGATTCTTGTACGTACGGTTCCAATCGCGGGTCACAACGTCCGGATATTTATATCCACGTATATCCACGTCCGATAACGGGCTGAAGCTGAACGACTTCGCCGGGGCCCGAAACATGGTATCATAAGAACATCCACCAAGCTAGATGGCTGTCTCGAGATCGAAAAACGAGGAACCAGATCGATCATATTGTGATAGACGGAAGGCGTGCTTCCAGCAGTTTAGATGTACGTACACTCCGAGGACCAAACAGCGATTCGGACCGCTATCTTGTTGTAGCCAAGATACGCACCCACAACTGTGCAGCAAAAAATGTACGCCCAACAGTGCAATGTAAGCTTAACTTCGAAAAGGTGCAATCACAACAGACGGCCAGCTTATTCGCCACTCGACCCACACACCTGCTCTCTGAGAGCACTCTTCAACAATGCGACATACGCGAGCAGTGGAACCACATTTCCCAATCACTAACTACCGCCACCGAAAAAGTAGTTGGATTTCAGCGAGCCCGGAAGAACAACTAGTACGAACGGTGGAATGTCAAGAAGCCGCAGAGAAAAAGACGAGATGCTGGCCGACAGGAAAAACGCGCGAAAATTTTATCAGAGTTATGCGACTTACGGAAAGTTTTAGACCAGAGCAAACTCCTGTAAGAACAACCATGGCGACCTAGGCCCCTATTGCGAGTGTCGACTGGCAGTAGAATAGAAATTTGTCGATCGGGTCGATAATCTTTAAATTTCTATGTGTAACTTGATCAATAAAAATTTTTACTATTGTGAATTTGTTTTTTTTTCTAATTGCTTTTATTATAAAATTTAAAAAAATGGATACAGTTGAAATATGGTGATGAGGAAGATGATGTGGAAGCTAATAGATTAGTATAGTTGGCTGAAGCATGGAGGAAATTGCGAGACTTGTCGAATCCCTTGGAGTTGGAAGATGAAGTGTATGTACATATGTAAGTTTTATGAATAGTAGTGGCGTTCCAGATGCTTCACGGTTTGAAGGTTTTACAGGAATTGTATGAAAAGCTGTTTTCGTCATTAATAAACTTTATGGAAAGTGGCCATCTGGAACAACTTCCTGTAAAAACCTGCAAATCGTAAGTATCTGGAACGCAACTAGTTTAAGAAATACGGTACGGTTTAGTTATTTGTACAATGATGTTGGGTATTTGTGTCAAAACGCGTGACCCGATTTTAAAAACTTTAACATACACGTGTAGGGAAAGCACTACAATAATGTTGGTTCTACGCAAAAACACTGTGAATGGCGTAGCCGGAGTTATATGCACAAGAAATGTTGTATATCTTTTACAATAGAAGCGGAGCTTCCGCCCCCACTCTTTCCACAAATTCCTTTGCCATGTCCTCATTCTCCTGCATCAGGTCGACCAACCGCGCAAGTTTCTTTTTGTTGCTTACAATTTTTGACCTGCAATTCAGACACATACATACATATGTATATTCCACAATTTTTTACAACTTCCAGTTCAATTGACTCACTTTTTATCCATTATAGTACCTTTTCTTGTGTAAATTTTATAAACGCAAACTCCAACGACTAAAAACCAGCACTAGAAGGATGAGCGATTAAAAAGTGTTCACATCGCAAATTGAGCGACTAAACGACACTCACTATAGCATCGATGATCGATAATCGCTTAATATTCGATTATCTACTGGCAGTCGACATTCGCAATAGGGGTGTTTAATAAATTATTTAAAATAAAATAAAAACACGGAAACTTGCACGGAGCCGCTAGTTATTAATTTTTTTGGCTCCTGCCACGGGTAATTTTGCCTTCATGCCGCGTGCCGCGCGGTCTCGCAGCGAGCGTGGTGCAACCAGAGAAGACAAAAACAAATAAAATTTATTTATAAACATAAGCATAGATTATTTCGTACAAAATTTTTTAAAGTTGTAAACATAAATATGTACCTACATAATATGCGTATTTATATATGTACGTATGTATGTATTTATGTATGTATTTTTTCTTTACAGAGAAAAATAAATAAAGAAATATACCCGCTTATTCTAGAGCACGAATTTTCGTAATTCGTAATTTGTAGCTTGCGGAAACATGTGCAGCATTGCCAGCTGTCAGTTGTTTTTCGAAGATAGTTGAATGAAGGAAAACGAAGTGGAAAGGAATTAAAAAACACTCATGAACTGCTTTTTTATAGTAAAATTGTTTGATTTTACATATTTTGAAGGAAACGATGGATTCTATTGCCTTTGCAATTATAGCAGCGGAGTAATAGCGTGCTATGGGAATGATTTCACAAGGATATGCGGAGCTGTCGTGCATAGTAATCATGGGCGCATCTATATCTGCTTCTGGTTGAATTGTTGAACCACAAGCCAGAACTCCTATGCCTGAAGAACTGGTTCTCAATACAGTTAATATAATAATAGCTTCTTCCAAGCCATTGAAAACATGCACATTCTTATGTCCACCACCTGTTGCACTTGCTTCCGCCTTCGGCCGCGATTAGCGATTATAACCCTTACTAAGTAGAATTCTCCTTTCTGTGTTGCCGGAGAAGAAGAGCTTCCGCATGTCAAAGGTATACAACACTTCTTGTGTATATCACTCCGGCTACGCCGTCCACAGTATATTTGCGCAGAACCCAAATTTATTAATAAACTAGTGGTCGGAAATGTAAACAATTTATTTTAAATACATTTTTAATCCTTTGATTACACGTGATGTTAAAGTTTTTGGATTCGGGTTATGCGTTTGGAGACAACAACCGAAAATCATTGTACAAATAACTAAACCTGACCCAAGTTTCCCGATTAGGGGCAACAAAGATTCTTTGTTGCTCGTTTATATAAAGCAGTGGATAAAAATATACGTATAGGCGAAAGGCAAATTTATCTCTTTAAATGAACACCACTAATATTTCCTGCAAACACATCGATTTACATCTTTTATCTCGCCTCCGACACAGAATTGTTTTCGTAGAAAATTACGCAAAAAAGCTTACTCGTTCGTTTTTAGGCATGCCATTGTTACGAATTTCGAAAGTCCGCCAATACGATTCGGATTGCAGCATAGCCAAAATTTGGCAACGCTAACGCCAACAGAAAGCAGAAAGATCGTGTGCGTCGATCTTCAGCTGTTGCAAATAAATAAAATTATGTGAAATAGTTTTGCCTTTTAATTAAATGAGGGCAAGAAATATCATTTTTCATGCAATTACTGATATGAAATATTAATTTATCTGTCGTTAACGTGTTAATTTAGTGCCCAAAGCATTCTCTGCCAAGCTTCATTGTAGAAAGCATACTTTTAGCACCAAAGTTATAGGTATGTGGACCGGCCCTATTCTTGGTTTACAAAAATTTTCTTATATCTGCATATACATATACATGCATACATATTTGCATATGTCCTTGAACAACAATCCACAAATACACTTTTTCACCAAGGATTATATTTCATACAGGTATACAGCAAAACTGCTACAAGTAGCAAACTATTTTGGGGGTGTTAAAAAGTGCTTAGTTGTTTTTTATTTCTGCGGCACAAACGATTATACTTACTATCTATCCTCTTTATAGCTGTGTTTAATGAGACAATAGAGCAAGTTAGAGCAACTCAGATCAGAAATCTCATGAAACGCTTTTCATACAGAAATTCTCAAAACAGTTGCTTGCTCTAAGTTACTCCATCAAAAACCCTGGTGCAGAAAATCGTGCTCTAAAATGCTCTAGTTCCACTTGGCGCAGGCTCATGAAACAAAAAGTAGAGTAAGTTAGAGCAAGAAAAATCCTCATGAAACACAATTTTGTGAGATATCTTAACCTGGCGTAACCTAGAGCAGCTCATTAAACACAACTTATTTATTTTTCTCTGTAATGACAAAATACATGCATAAATACATACATACGTACATATATAAATATGCATGTTATGTATGTACATATTTATGTAAATATACAACTTAAAAAAATATTGTATTAAATAATCTATGCTTATGTTTATAAATAAACGTTATTTTTCTTTGCGTTCTCTGGTTGCACCACGCTCGCTGCGAGTCCGCGCGGGACGCGGCATGAAGGCAAAAGCACCCGTGGCAGGAGCGATACAAATTAATAACTACCGACTCCGTGCAATTTCCGTGTTTTTTTTTTTTTTTTTAATAATGTATTATAGAATTAGGATCGATACTCAGTATAAACGATTAAAAAATCTGATCGAGAAGTAATAAATATTTCCATTTGTTTATAAAAAAAATTTGAAAAAAAATAAAAATTTTATACAAAATAATGATTATTTGAAAAATTTGATTAATCAGGATAAGCGTGTCTAATTAACTATTATCGTGGAAAACTCAGCAAGATACATGCTATGAATCAGTGGATAATAAATAATTACTGAATTCATCAGGAAAGTTAATAACAATAACTCTTGTAAAAATTCGAATTTTGCAAAATTGCTCAAATTATATATTTTTTTTTTATGACTGTAAACCGAATAAAGTGATTTGTTCGAAAAAATCTTGACCATCCAATTTTGGGTGGCCCACTTGAGAGATTTTCACTCACGTGTCTCGCAGATATGCCTTGAGGAGAAATTCTTAAAACAGGTAGTCTTCATAAAATGCCTAATTTTCACTTAAGGTTTCAATATTCCCAAATTCTCTATCGATATTATTTATATTTAGAATGCAAATGCTGATTTGTGACACATTTACCAAAAATCGCTGGTAACTTCCTGAAAAGAATGCGAATGTTTTTGAAACAAATTGTGAAAAGAATGTTCAAAGCTCTATTCACTTTGAGCAAAAAATTTCGAAATTTCAATCCATAAATTCCCTCAAGGATTTGCCTTTTTGCGAAGGCTCATCAATGGTCTTTGCGAATCGGCGCAAGTGTCTTTGTAACATAGCCATGGCTACGCTACAGGAGATGAAATGTAATCCAAATTGAGGCTGCTTATTTTTTTGCTATCACATACTTCCCTTTTCACAATTTGTCGCCAAAAAATTTAGGCTAAGCTATTTTTTATCGAAAGGGAGGACAGAAGCGCAATTTTGGGAGATAGCTGAAAATTCGAGAAATTTTAGCTTTCGTATTTTAGCATTTTAGCGATAGGGAAAGTTAGAATCCGGCTGCTGGTCGACACAGTTGACTTTTTGATTTCGGAAAGAACTTCATCAGCAAGAAACGCGATGTTTTCAGATCTAAATATTTTAGCATCCTTTCCAAATTGTTTTCCATAATTTTCGTCTTTCATAATTTCATAATTGCAAAAAAGACGCGTTTTTTCTTCTAAGAATTTCATGTGACTCTCGCAAATATCAACAGCACTAAATTTTTTTCAACATCGTTGACAACCGAAGAAACCTTTTCTTTTTTCGAACATCCAATCTGCCAAACTTCAAACAACTCGCCTTTTGTAATAGCATGATAGCCCAGAAAAAACCATTTCCCTTTCCATTTTGTTTGCCGAAAGTTAGCGAAATTGTAAAAGCTTACAAAAAATCATAAATTAAAATAAATCAGAAAATGTTTGAGGTTATGCAAATAAGTAAGTTTTTTTTTGCAAACAAATGATAAAAAGTCACTTTTTTAAATAGGGACATAGGTTCTCACTTATAGTTTTGTTTTCCACATAAAATTTACCTTTGATTATTCGAGCTTTCCAAAAAAAAAATGTAGCAAAAATTTAGCAAAAAAAGCATCGATAATCGATAATCGCTTATTAGTCGTTTATCTACTGCCAGTCGACATTCGCAATAGGGGTGCTAGAGACTGATGTTCAGAAGGTACTTAAATCATGGAGGGAGCACTTTCCCACTCTATTGAATGGCAGCAGCACTGAAAGTAGTGGAGAAGACGAACTCGAGCCCCAGTCGATGACAATAGAGTCGATGTCCCACCGCCTGACGAGGTACGACTGCCAGCCGAGCTATTCAAGAACAGCGCACACTGGGGAGTGCTCAAAATTCAATTTTTAAAAAATTGCTTTTTTTTGGAAAAATAAAAGCGCAGGTTTATTCCCCATTAAATTCTACATTTGGGGGTAAGTTTTCACTGGTTTTTCAGCTGGGAGATATGCGTGTCCAAACTTGACAAATTTGAACAAAAAACTTTTTATTTTCAAAACTGAGAAATTCAAATGTGCAATTCGAATTGTTACTGTAAGAAAGCGGTACTATGTTTCGTTATTTTGTTTTTTCTATTACTTAAAATGAAGTATTTTGTTTGAAATTATGTGTTTTTAAAAATTATGATTAAAAAAACTAAACTAACCTCTGTTTTTTGCAAGTGTAATTTTCAAAATCACTTTTTTATTAACGCGCAAAGCGCTTTTAAATTTGACAGTACTGCAATAAAGTATGTTCCTTCCTTACTAAGAATCCGGGTTCAAAACCAACAGCACTTTGCGCATTTTTAAATAAATTGGTTTTAAAAATTTCACTTTGATTTTAATTAAACACAAAAACATATACTTCTGGTTAAGCTTGATTCTGGTTCATTTCGAACTTAAACTGTTTATTATTTTGAGGTTGCTCAATGAATAAAAAGCGGATTTATTTCTAACAAGGACTTTAAAATCTTTAGTGAGAAGCGGATTTAGTTCTAACAAGGACTTTAAAATCTTTAATGACAAACGGATTTAGTTCGAACAAGGACTTTAAAACTTTAGAGAGATCTATAGTAGGAAAACGGCTCGCGCTGACTATTTAGGAGACGTTTTTTATAGATTGCTAGTAGAGCTGTCAAACTATCGACGACACTATCGATAGTCTGGTCACTTGAAATAACTATCGATAGTTTTAGTACTATCGCCACTATCGTTTCATTGATAGCGTGTTCTCTTTCCTAGCGCTTTTGACATTTGCACGTATTGGTTCAAAGAGAACAAAAATTGGCAGCATTATTTCATGAACGAACTAATAAAATAAAGATCACCCAGGACGTTGTGCGAGAGAAAGGTATGTTTTTCGCAGTGACGTCATTTTTTTCGCCACGGAATGAAACCATGTGTGTGAGAGAAACAACCGATTAAAAATGACGTTATCAACTATTATTTTTTTCTCAAATGCAATTTTAAATACGCGGTTGCCGCGCTGGGTGATCAGTTTAGTTGGTTCATGGCATTAGTTGCGTTCCTTATCTCCGAGAAATAGTCAGAAAAAGTCCGAAGTAGTCAGATTTAGTCCAAAAAGCGTTCCTTAACTCTAAAATAACAGCAAAAATGAGAGAGGAACACTCAGTGAGAATGACTCTCTTCAGTCCGAAGTAGTCAGATTTAGTCAGAAGAATTTTTGCTGGCAAAATCTTGAAGTGTCAAACCCAACTGAATTTAAGTTAACGGAAATTAAATAATACGCGAAAAGTGAGAATAATGTAAAAAGTAAAAAAATGAATTGAAATTGGAAGAAAGCAAAAAAATAATTGATATAGTAAGTATTTATTGTGCTTGTGCTTGTGTGAATGTGTTTTGTACATACATTTCTATTCTTGTTTGACGTTAGTTTTGTTGTTGTCATTCTTTGGACTAAAAATTTGGATTTTGCGTTCCTTTACTTTTTCCTGTTATTCTCTTTTAGTGAGCGCATTTTGCTTACGCTCTGACATTTTGACACTTTTCAGATTTTAGTCAAAAAAGATAAGGAATGAACGTATTATTTCTAAAAGCGCCATTTTTTATTTTATTTTTAGTACATTGGCGTCTTAAGAGCGTGTCAGACCGGGCAATGCAGTATATTTCAAAAGACTGTCAGATTGAGAAATTTCAGAAAGCAGTTGCATGAGCAGTGGCACCTTGCATGTATGTATGTAAAGTGTACTTCGCTTTTTGACTGTTTACACGGCGAATTAATTTCTAGAAATATTTCTCAATACTAAAATGCAACCGTGGGCCGCTAAAATAAACAAATTTATAAAAACAAGATAACGAAAAATAAATGGATTTAGAAAAACATATGAAATGGGTCGATACTATCGATAGTATCGATAGTCACCCTTAAGACTATCGTAAAACATCGATGGACTTGACTATCGATAGTTTGACAGCTCTAATTGCTAGTTTCATTAGACCCTCTGATTACTTGCTCGCACTTGTTGCCAGTTGTTGTCACCAATGGGAGATCTTTCTTTGCTGAATCAATGGAGTTACTTAGTAGAACTTGACGCGAATAATATTAGTTTAACGGGGACTGCATGGGATTTAGATTCCGACTATGAGGAATAAGTGTCACAGTCTTCATTATATAGTGCTTATCATTACTATAAGGCACCCACATACTGACAAGTTTTGACTATTTTTTATTATTATTTAATTTAATTATTTTTTTTATAAAAATATAGTTTATTTCTGAACAAACCAAAATCAAATAAAGCTGAGTTTCAAACTTCGTAAGAATGTCGATATTTTTAATTAGATATTTAAAAAAGACTTTGAGTGCAAGTTTGAAGTAGCTAGGACATACCGTTGATTTTTGGCAAGTTTTTTGGTGAAGGTGTCGCTCATTTTCTCCATATAAAAAAATCGTCAACCATACATCGTATGGAAATACGTAAGTCCTAGCTATTTTAAACTTGCACTTTAATGTACTACAATTGAATGGGTTACAAAACTTCATACTCAAAATCCTTTTATTAGTGTGTATCATAGCTATACGAGACCCACATATTGAAAAGTTTTGACTATTTATTTTATTAACCGACTTCAAAAACAGGAGGAGGTTATCAGTTCGTCGGAATTTTGTTTATTTGTTTTTTTTTATATATGTTACCGCATAACTTTGGGCCACGTTAACCGATTTCGATAATTGTTTTTCCATCGGAAAGGTGGTGCCTCAAGGGTGGTCCCATACTAATCCTTTAGATCCGATAAATGGATCATGAAGAAATTAACGATAATCTTAAATTTGTATATGAGAATTGAAGTCGGTTTGATTTTTGCTTAAAAATTATGTCTTTATTTTATTTTAATTATTTGTTTTTTATAAAAATATAGCTGATTTGATGCTAGTGATTACAAAAGATACACACTTTGTTACTGTTATTACATTGATAAAGCTATCCTATAATCGAAAAGACTCGTTCTCCCTGATTATATTATTACCTTTTTTTAATAAAATAAGCTGGGGAATAATAATACTCTCTAAAAACAAATCGAAACTAATGGGTTAAAATATGGTCATAAATGCGTTAAGTCAAAGTCATAAATGGGTAGATTATTCATAATTTGCACAATAATAAAGTCAAATTGACTTAACATAAGATACCAATGGGTTAATGCTTGATCAATAATGGGTTAAGACGTCGAAAATTTACTCTTAAAAAGTAGTTCAAGCGAGTCTAATGGAGAGAAAATGATAATGGTCAGATGAACGCATGCCCGACGACTGGAATTTAAGTGTGCTCTGCCCAATCCACAAGAAAGGCGACCCCACCATTCGCGCCAACTACCGCGGAAACAGCCTTCTAGGCATAGGTGATAAGGTCTTATCGAGTGTATTGTGCGAAAGACTGAAGCCCACCGCCAATGAACTGATTGGACCTTATCAGTGTGGCTTTAGGCCTGGAATATCCACCATAGGTCAGATATTCACAATACGCTAAATCTTGGAAATGACCCGCGAGATTCACCGAGATCCGCCGATTTCAACGCCGCTTTCGGCAGTACGAAGAGAAGTTACCTCTATGCCGCGATATCTGAATTTGGTATCCCCGCGAAACTAATACGGCTGAGCTTGAGGCCGGTTTTTAATGAAAACTATTGTGGAAAAATTAACAATAATTTACAAATGGTAGAAGTGATAGCTATTTCGGAGATCACCACAACTCCTCATCAGACTTCTTCATCGGGATTCCAACCGACGACCCCAGCTGACTCAGCACTTCATAAGGCGAACTTAGCACTAGCTGAGTCAGCTGGGGTCGTCAGAATGTATGTTTGGCATTGTAATCTCCTGCTACAATAAACTTACTGCCAAACTTTAGGAAAAAGTTATTAAATTGGGCGCGTTCATAAGACGTATCTGTTTAGCTCAACTGCTACGAAACTTACGTCTTAGAAACGGCTTGATGAATAAGCTGCAAATAAACAGCAGATAAATGAAAACAAATTAAATTGCAATAAATAGGGATAGTTGCGCCGATAGTTTTTTAGAATTTAACGCTGAGCTGCCGCCGTGTTGAAAAAATCGTTCAATGTTATAGTGAATTAAACAGTGTATAATTATATAGCAAACATTAAAAAAAAACATATATTTATAAACGTAGTATTATTATAAAATATTTTAGTTACTTTATCCCATCAGTAATATAAAATATAATCAGCCCTATTCTGCATTTCGATTACGTTCCCGCATTCCGCTCCGCTGGAATAGAACTTAGGTATTCTGCGTTACGATCGAAACGAAAGAAGAAGAGGAAGACAGAAAACATCTTTCGAAATTAGCTGTTTGCCTAGGAATGTGTGAAATCGAAACAAACCAAAGAAATATTTGCCATCAAACTATAGCAGCATATGAAGTTAAAGTTTGTAAATATTTTAAAATAACTAAATATACCTAGCATCACTGTAATTTAAAAATAAAATTTAAGTGGATACATAATCCATAATAATTGATAATGAAATCCATAGCCGCACCGTTATTGCTTGAAGAGAAGAACTAGTCCCAGATTGCTGATACGGAAGTTGAAAGGTGGAGATTTAGGGACATGTTTGATCTTTTTCAGATGAGTGAAGAGTCATAAGGAATTCATCTTGAACTGTATTACTAATCGCTTAAAGTCAGTGAAATTATAAACGTTGTTTGAGCAGTCCACAACATTTGCATTTACTACAGAGTGGAACATTTGAACGCAAATGAATCCCATTTTGAAAGCCGTCAGGAGGAGGGGAAGAACAAAGCTTATCTTTCCATAGCAAATCGAATTCGAGACAACATACGCACCTCTTTTTAAAAAGTTAGTAAAAACGAGTGCAATAATAAAAGCATCTTTTTTATTTACCCTGTAGGGAAAACACGAACTAGTGAACCAAATTTCTAGTTCAGTACTAGGTCTTTTTCGCCAAAAATGAACCAGTCCGATAGTAACTCGCCCCGCACCAGTCCAAAAGCAGTGAAATGTGGTACTTTCACTAAACTATTTTATTTCAAATTTTAAAGTAAAATAATTTAAATCAGCATTTAATCACTATTTTATGAATTATTATTGAGTTTTATTTTTTCGCTCAAACGGAAATAATTATTATTTGATTTTTATTTTTGGGATTACAAATAATGATTATTTTATGATTTTTATTTTTTCGCGCAGAGATTATCATTAATTTTGAGTTTTATTTTTCCACTTAAAAATAATGATAGTTTATAAAATTGAAAAGGCCATACAGACGCAACCTACTGAAATTTTGACCTGAAAAGTTTGGGTCTTATTCCTCTTATAAGGGTGCGGTTACCTCTCAAAAGGATACGTCGGTAGTCACGCTGGTATAGTTTTTGAGTTGCTAATAACACTGTGCGACAGTCAAAATCGGGATGGGAGGAAACCAACGGGAAATGTAATATCGGTCAAAAACAAGTTATACGTGTCCCGACGTTTCGCTGGGTCACGTCTAGGAATCGAGATATATATATAACTATCATATAGGGGAAATTGTCACCTTTGGTGGTCTTTTTTTGACATAACTAGAGAACCACTAGTCCGATTTTGCTCAAACAAATTTAAAAAAATTAAAAATTTCAATTCCTGTAATCTGTTCATATAACGTTTTTCTATATAATCAACAGTTTTGCCGGTAAAAATAAATGTATGAAGAAAAAAAATATTTTTTGCCTAAAATATTAAATTTTTTATGTCAAAAAAAGACCACCAAAGGTGATAATTTCCCCTATATGATAGTTATATATATATCTCGCTTCCTAGACGTGACCCAGCGAAACGCCGGGACACGTATAACTTCTTTTTTACCGATATAACTTTCCCCGGTAGTTTGAACCCTTCCCGATCACTGACCCCTACCATTTGTCTCACAGTGTTATCATTATACTTAGTGATTCCATAAACAAAGACTAAGATCCTGAAGGACCATTGAGAAAGGCAATGCAGTTGCAGAAAAAGAGGTATTTAAAAAAAAAGTGTCAAAATAATTACCACTCTCTCACTAAATTTATTTAAAAATGCAAGCCACCAGAGCTACCTTTTTTTTTAAGAAAAGACAATATAATTTTTTTTTATGCAATCCAGCTATCAGCTACCTTAATACGGTCAGTCAATAAAGTTTAGGTACAACGAATTTTTTACAATACGGGCAACTATTTTTTAAATATTTTAGTTTTTGGCAATTTTTTCTAAAAATATGGTCAATTCTACAACAAAATCCCCAAAAATCAGAGTTCCAAACCTTGTGCAAAATTTATGAAGATTCATTTTCTATTTACGCTCTCTAGAAAAAGTTGAGCTTGCAGTTTTTTAGCCCATTCAATTTAAGTATAATGAAGTGCAAGTATGAGGAAGGAGACTATAAAAAATGGATGCAAATCGAATCTGTCGATTTAGGAACTGGTTTAGAACTAAAGAAAAGGGGATGCAGAACGAAGTAGATCTCATCTGTCGAATTTGGAACTGGTTCGGAACTATAGAAAAAGGGATGCAAAGCGAACTAGATCTTACTGTCGAATTTAGAACTGGTTCGGAACTAGAGCCAAAGGGATGCAACGGGGGATAATTAACACTTCCTAGGACATCGCAGTGTTAAATTCGCCAGTCGCTAGCATGCGAAAGAGAATTAACGCGTACTAGTCATGGTTCCAAACGCACTAGAACCGAACCAGTTCCGCACTAGTTCGATTCCCTACAGGGTAACTTCACATTTTATATATGTATGTATCTATGTGCATACATCTATTAATTTTATATAAAAAGAATAAATTGTATTCAGTGCATTTCACAGTCTTATTTATAGATAATGTAAACAAAAACGTCTGGACTTCCACTTTGAAAACGTCGCGCAATATCCCTTTTGGTTGCCATTATTTGAGCCAATTTTTCGTATTGCCCGTATTACCGCTCGCGAAAACACAGAAATCGAGAAAATTCATTTATGATGACTTTTACAATCATGCACAGTATATTTTACTTAAATTTTTTTATAAAATTTTATTATTTAAACCCACGAAAATAACAATTGAAACGTTCTCCGTCAACAAATTTGCAACTTAGAAAAATGTAACTACGATCGAAATGTAGAATAGGTATAATCGTAAATTTCGAAGATTGATCGAAAGGAAACGGAACGCAGAATACCAAAGTTGCCAAACGGAGAAAATTTCGATTCGAGTCGAAATGCAGAACAGGGCGGAATAAATGTGTTTACAACTGCCACCTAACAACGCGGCGTTAAATTTAATATAAACGGCGTAACTCTTTTCGATCAGCTTTTTATGCTAAGCCCAACACGTTGAGTTCAGGTAGCGTAAAAATTTTCCGCTGGAAAAAATGGCGGAAAGTTGCCAACGTTGAGCTGAGCGGAACTACTCAACTGTGCGCTTCTTAGACAAATAGCCAACGGTTACGCAACAGCTACGTCTTATGATCGCGCCCATTGGTTTTATGTTATGTTATGACGAGGGGGGCAATATATCGCAGATACAGTAAGGCCACCCAAAAGGTCATCAATGTGTATTGCAGTATTATGAATGAACTCATCACTTTGGGATTCTAATTCATAGTGCTTTATTCTGTTACGAATGAGAATGGCTGTTCCACCTCGGGCTTTCCCTTGTGGATGCTTAGTATCATAGAATTTGTAACCATTAATTTGAAAGTTATTAAATTGCGCAAGATGGGTTTCAGATACAAGCAAAACGTCTATTTGAAAGCGCTCTAGGAAAATTTTTTTATGCTGGGTTAGCCCGTTCGCAATCCAAAAACGAATTTTGAGATTATTCATGGTTTAGCTAAAATGGCTTGAAGTAATAGATTTTGATTTTTAATCAAATCTTGTACCATGATCTGCATTGCCTTCATTTGCCCCTGAATAACTTTCATTAAGTTATTTATAGTAGCTTCTAGGTTACTACTATTCTGACCAAAAAGAGGTTGTATCGGAGTATTTTCCAGCATTTGTGCATATGAAGTAAAGTTATTAACAGTCATTGGCGCAGACATTAGCTTAGTGGGCTCTGGTATTGGGGGGGGTGGGCCATAGCTCTAACTTTTTCAAACATTTTTGTAGCTTGTAAGAAGGTAGGTCTTCTATCTAGTGTCATCCCAAGGTACTTGACACTATCTTTTTGTGGTATAGCCTTGCTGTTTATTTTAAGTGGTGGGGAAGTTATTAAGTTTCTTTCTTCAAAGTAAATGTTGTCTGAACACACTTACTTTCGCTAACCTTGGTCCTCCAAGAACGTAGCCATAGCTCTAACTTTTCCAAATATTTTTGTAGCTTGTAAGAAGCTAATTATCTCACGCCATGCAGCTGCATTCCAAGTCACACGTGCATCACAAAATTGCTGACATCATGTCTGGACATCAGACACTGCAACTGTTTCACAACTTCATAACATCACGTCTGGACATCAGACACTGCAGCTGTTTTACAACTTCATAACATCACGTCTGGTCATCGGTCGCAACCAAGGCCAAATATTTCACAACTTCATTCGACTGCGACGCCGCCGCAGAAGCTCTAATGGATTTGAGGCATATGATTAGATTTTAGTAATTATTGTATTCAGTCCTAATTTTGGCATCAAATGAAATAAACGTGAATATCGGCTAGCTGCCAAAAAAGATTTTTTTTTTTTAGTAAGCTCAGTGCGGTATAGTATAACTGGCGCCCAACGTCAAAGGGTCCAGCCGCGAGTGCCTACATAAGACAACCCTCAAGGCTTGCTGTAGCCTTTGCAAAGGACCAACGGACTCACACCCCTAACCCACGCTTGAGGAAGGGGCAGCGCCCACACAGAGTGGAGTATTCAAGACCCTAAGTAACAAGCAAGTAAAAAGGACCATCATGAATTCCCGGCGTGCTGCAATAGTAATATAAGAATGATAGTTTTAAGATATTAAACGAATAAATTGAATTGAATTGAATTAATGTGAATCAGAAAAAAAAGGAAGTGAAAATTTTTAGAAAATTTTAGTGTTTTAAGAAAAAGAAAAAAAAGGAATAGGGTTTAAATCGTAATAGAAGTGCTTTCAATGAAAAATAATAGTTTTAGACCTTGTGTAAGTGAAAATTTTGAGAAAATTTTAGTGTTTTAAGAAAAAGGAAAAAAGGAATAGGGTTTTAAACATAGTTGTAAATCGTAATAGAAGTGCTTTCAATGAAAAATAATAGTTTTAGACCTTGTGTAAGTGAAAATTTTGAGAAAATTTTAGTGTTTTAAGAAAAAGAAAAAGAGGAATAGGGTTTTAAACATAATTGTAAATCGTAATAGAAGTGCTTTCAATGAAAAATAATAGTTTTAGACTTAGTGTGAGTGAAAATTTTGGAAAAATTTTAGTGCTTTAGGTGAAAGAGGCTTAGACCATCTTTTCAAATAAAACTAAAACTAAATATAAATATAAAAATGTAAATATAAAAATTCCACAAATCATCACAAAATTAGTGTAGAAATGGCTCAGAATAATCTAACGGGACTTTCTTTGCTGGGCAATGCAGGCGCATCTGCACCAGCAGCACCGGCACCAGCACCACCACAGCCCCCTAATAATAACGCTGGACAGGCGGCTGCCTCCTCTCCCGAATTTAGACCCGAGTTTAGAGGTCTTGTTAGAGACTTAGTGAGGGAAATACTGTCTACGGACGAGAACAGGATGCTTAGGGATATACTTCACCCGGCACAAAACCCCATAAGTGACCAAATTATAGAGGTTAGGTATAGAGGCAATCTGTCCGACATGGACAAGGTTCCAGACGTTGTGAGGTCCTTACGCGAATTCGGTGGTAACCCAGCCGAGTTCAGCAGTTGGAAGAAGAGTGTAGAAAGGATACTGAAAATTTATGAACCGAGTGTAGGGTCGCCAAAATACTTCGGCATACTCAGCGGTATTCGCAACAAAATTGTGGGCAGTGCAGATGCAGCACTGGAATCCTACAACACCCCTCTGAACTGGAAAGCGATTTCCAAGTGCCTTACTATGCACTACGCCGATAAGAGGGACCTCAGCACGCTCGCATACCAGATGACTTGCCAACTACAAGGTAGGAAGTCTATACAGGAATTCTATGGCGAGGTCTACTCCCACCTTTCGCTCATACTGAATAAAATATTCTGCATGGAGATTGGCGAAGAGTCCATGCACGTCCTCACTCACACATATCGCGGCAAAGCATTGGACACCTTCGTTAGAGGTCTATCGGGTGATCTTTCAAGACTCCTCGGCATGAAGGAGCCCGCCGATCTACCCGAGGCCCTGCACCTGTGTATCAAATTGGAGAACCAAAACATCAGGGCAGCACATGCCAATAATCAGTATAATAAACGACCTATTTTACCCCCAGCATTATTCGGAATGCAACACCAACAAAATCCAACAATTCCTCCAAGGAAGAATCCTAGCCAACCTTTCTACCCACAGTTGGCACATCTGCCTCAACCGACTCCCCCATTTAACCGATTTCTTCAGCAACCTCAATATCAGCAGCCACAACACCAATATCAACAACCACAATGCCCATATCAACAACAACGTCCGCAATACCCCAACCCGTTAAATACTCAGACCAACAGACCCCCACAGTACAACAATCCACCGCCAAGGCCATCGCCGCCAAAGCCTCCCATACCTATGGACATAGACTATTCAACGCAAACAAGGAACATTAACTATATGAATAGGCCAGGGGGTAATAATGTCGTATCAAAACGACCACCCCCCTGCAAAGACGGGACAGTTCAGTAGCAATGTTCCAAACAAACTCCAAAGAATTAATAATTTAGAGCAGGTACCCGATGCCGCTTTGACAGAAGCCAATCATTGTGAACCAAACGAGTACGAAAACGCCATCGAAGGATGCGACACAGGGGAATCACAGACTTGGACCGACTACTATCAGGACTACACGAAATACGCACATGACAATCAGGAGGACGGCGAGGAATTTTGCGACGTTCATTTTTTAGACTCACCCACTCGACGCTGCCATACATCCAGTGCAAGACCGGCAATGGAGAGTTATTGAAGTTCCTAATAGACACTGGCTCCAACAAGAATTATATCCAATCTTCTCTGGCAAAAGTCCCTTGCCAAACGAAAATGTTTTATACGCAAACTCAGTCGGAGGTAAAGTAAAAGTATCTCATCACATTTTTCTAAATCTTTTCGGTCTGAACGAGGAAAGTCTTAAGTTTTTCGTTTTACCCTCACTTAAATCATTCCATGGTATCCTTGGAAATGACAGCCTTAAGCAATTGGACGCAGTGATCCACACTTCCAGAGACTACATGATAATTAAAAATGGCAAAAAAATTAAGATAAAGCAACAAGTGTCAAAGTCAGTGAACAGCTTAGAAATAAAAACGGACCATTTAACACAACAACAAAAAGAAAGACTGCATGATCTTTGTAGGGAGCACTCAGGGCTCTTCGCAGAACCTGATGAAAAGATGACCTATACCACTGCAGTAAAGGCAGAAATTAGAACAACAACTGACAACCCCATCTGCTCCCGATGCTACCCATATCCTATGTCATTGAAATCAGAAGTCGAAAGGCAAATTGGTAAGCTCTTGGAAGATGGCATTATAAGACCATCTCGCTCACCCTATAATTCGCCCGTTTGGATAGTAAACAAAAAACCAGATTCCCTGGGCAACAAACAGTACAGGCTGGTGATAGACTATCGCAAACTGAACTCCGTAACATTAGCAGACCGCTACCCCATTCCGGAAATTAATGACGTCCTTTCCCAGCTAGAAGGCAACAAATTTTTCTCGGTCATTGACCTAAAAAGCGGCTTTCACCAAATTCCATTAAAAAATTCGGATATAGAAAAGACCGCTTTCTCTATAAATAACGGGAAATACGAGTTCACTCGTCTACCATTTGGCTTAAAAAACGCCCCCTCAATTTTTCAAAGAACACTGGACGACATTTTACGAAACTACATAGGACAATGCTGGTATGTTTACATTGATGATATCATCATATTTAGCAAAACAGAAACAGATCACGCAACCCATCTAAAGAATATTTTCGGTACGCTCGAGCATGCCAACATGAAGGTACAGCTAGATGAATGCAATTTTTTCAAAAGGAAGTAGAATTCCTAGGATTCATTGTAACACCGGAAGGAATCAAAACAAGTCCTTCAAAAGTAGAGGCTATTCAAAATTTCCCAGTTCCACGGAACATCAAAGAGCTCAGATCCTTTTTGGGTCTGTCGGGTTATTACCGCCGTTTCGTTAAGGACTATGCCAAACTGGCTAAACCCTTGACAGCCCTTTTAAGAGGGGAGGATGGACGCGTGTCCAAAAACCAATCGGCAAAAAGGCCGGTCACCCTCGATGAGGATGCAATGGCAGCATTCACAAAGCTTAAGAATGTTCTTATTTCAAGGGAGGTGATGCTTTCCTACCCTAACTTAAACACAGACTTTGAGCTGACAACCGATGCCTCCAATTACGCAATAGGTGCGGTTCTGTCCCAGGAAGACAGACCCATTACCTTCATATCTAGAACCCTTTCAAAAACGGAGGAAAATTATACAGCCAATGAGAAAGAAATGCTTGCCATCATATGGGCATTGAAATCTCTGCGTAACTACCTTTACGGTTCAGCAAAAGTAAAAATTTTCACAGACCACCAGCCCTTAACGTACGCTCTGAGTAACAAAAACAACAACAGTAAAATGAAACGCTGGAAGGCTATAGTTGAAGAGTACAATTACGAGTTAAAATACAAACCCGGCAGAATGAACGTAGTCGCCGACGGACTATCTAGACCATCGCAACAGGAGCAGATAAATTCTTTAACGGCGACCCGACATAGTGACGACAGTTCGGCCCAAACATTAATACCTTACACCGACGCCCCCATTAACGCCTTTAAGAATCAAATTCTCCTTTCCACGGACGAGACTTCATCATACCAATTTCAAATAATTTTCCCAACTTATCATAGGCACACTATAGTAGAAAGGGAATTCACGGATGAAATCCTTACTACACTACTAAAAAGATATTTGAATCCCTCGGTTACGAATTGTAAAAAGACAGAAGACGCAATATTGGGTAGGATCCAGAATATTTACCAAACCCACTTCAGCAGATACAGAGTACGATACACACGAAATTTTGTAAAGGATATTCTTACCGAACCTGAGCAGGAAAGAGTAATCATATGCGAACACAACAGAGCTCATCGAAATGCCACGGAAAATAAAGCTCAACTATTGCAAAGATGCTATTTCCCCCAGATGAACGCGAAAATCAAGAGAATAGTAAAGCAGTGTAGAATTTGCCTTGAAAATAAATACGAACGACACCCGGTAAACCCCATACTAAAAGCCACCCCGACTCCAGATTATTCAGGACATATAGTGCACATAGATCTTTATTATACTAATAATAAGGTAATATTAACAGCAATCGACAAATTCTCAAAGTATGCCCAAGCAAAAAATCGTTAAGTCTAGATCATGCGAAGATATTAAGACCCCATTGAGAGACCTATTAGGGATATTTGGATTTCCGGAAAACATTGTGATAGATAACGAAAAATCCTTGAACGCAGCTTCCATAACCTTTATGCTGGAGAATCAACTCGGAATACGAATATTTAAAACACCACCATACAAAAGCTCAGTAAACGGTCAAGTTGAGCGATTCCACTCCACCCTATCCGAAGTGTTGCGATGTACCAAAGCTGAAGGTACTCACACGGACTTTCATGACCTTCTCCACAGATCCTTACAAAAATATAATCACTCCATCCATTCCACTACTAAACGCAAACCAATAGAACTATTCTTCGGGCGGACAATCGGACAGAACCCAGAAGAACTGGACAGGGACGAGAACATTAGGAACCTAAAGAACAAGCAAGAAAGGGATTTAGAGTACCATAACAAAAATAGGACAGACTTCAGGACCTACAGTAGTAATGACGTAATTTACGTCAAAATTAATAAAAGGCTAGGAAATAAATTGTCACCTCGATACAAAAAGGAAATTGTGCTGGAACACAAGGGAAACACGGTCAAAACTAGATCAGGAAGGTCGGTGCATAAAAGCCATATCAGGGCCCAATAAAAAAAAAAATAAAATTTTAATAAATAAATAAATAAAATTATTGAAAAAATTATCGTAACAATAACAATCTACATAGGAAACCTTAAAGTAAGTAATAGGATATTTAGATTATAGGCAAATCGAGCAATATGCCATAGGCGTACGATTTTAGATTATAGGCAAATCGAGCAATACGCCACGACTTTTGATATTAAAAAAATAAAAATTCTAAATGGTTGAGCGTTATGGTCATTAAATAATAACCAATCCTTTTCAGTTTCATCATCTGCTCTGTTTACGCAGAGGTTCAAATCCATGATTACTCATCGTCACACTTGTTAACCATAGATAACGGCTCCTCCAAAATTAAGGATGGCAACCTAAATTTCATCCATACTATTAACACACACACGTACAGAACCCTCCTGGAAAACATTATAAAAACAATAGATACGAATTTAGAACCATCAAATCCTTTTTATCCCACCTTACGGCACAAAGCCTAACAAGCTAGCGAAATGTTAGAAATTGTCGAGCCCATCCGCAACCCTAAGAACCGAAGGTCCCTGGACTTCCTTGGCACCGCTTGGAAATACCTAGCAGGAAGCCCCGACCATAACGATCTCAACATAATAAATTATAATATGGAAATGCTAATTGCAAACAATAATAAACAAATAATTATAAATAACGCCCTTAACCAACAAATCAATAAAATAACCGAGATAACCAATAGCTTGATACATGCAATAAAGGAAGACGAGGTAACAGCAAACGAAGTGGCGATAAGCCTTCAAAATAAGTTGAGGTTGATTAAAGAGGAAATAGTGAATATCAAATACGCCATACAATGGGCAAGGATAGGAGTTGTGAGCTCAATAGTACTAAATAAAATGGAAATTGATTTAGCCATTAAGGAGATGAACAAGGAAAATCTGCCATTCGACACTGTCGAAGAGGCATTAGAATTAGCGGAAGTAAGTGTATTAAGAAACACTTCATCAATTTTATATATCGTTAAAATACCATTAACTACAAAAGACATTTACGAAAATCTGATATTAAAAGCATCTATAAAAAATAACGTCATGATAGATCTAAAATACAATAATATTTAAAAAAAATAAAGATCGCATGTTCGGAATGGCAAATAAATGCAAAAAATATAACAAAATTAGTATTTGTAAGCAAAATGATTTGTTCGATTTAAGTAATGATTTTTGTATACTTAAGTTAATTAAGAGCCTCAATTCCTCATGTCACTTCATCAACGGCCACCACATTCCAAGAGACGAGCTTATTGCGCCTGGAATACTTTTCCTTAACAGCTACCAGGGCAACATTACAATAAGCGACGACGTGCGAGTCCTGAATGGCACCTATATTGTAAATTTCAAGAACGAAACAGTGGTGGTCAACGGAAGAACATACAAAAATTTCGAAGCACCACCACTAAAGATAATACCAGCAATAGCACAGCCGAACCCAATAGAAGAGAGCCTGACCAGACTTTTATCGCTAGAAGCACTCAGCGAACTACATATAAATAATACCATAGAGATCCAATCACTGCAAACGGAGAAGACGGTAAACCGAGTCTTTTCAGGACTTACCCTTATCATAGTTATTGTCCTGATAGCCAGTTTCACAAAATATTACATTAAAGTAAGAAAACCTAGAAAACCAGTAGAACCATTGGAAGAGGTAATCGCACAGGCTGATGACCAACAGGAAGCTACACCCTAAATTCCTACACCCTCAAAAGTAGCTTTCCAAATTTTTCAGACGCTCGATGACAAGCGTTTTTAAGAAAGGAGGAGTTAACATAGCTAACACTGAAACGCTCTAATTATCTCACGCCATGCAGCTGCATTCCAAGTCACACGTGCATCACAAAATTGCTGACATCATGTCTGGACATCAGACACTGCAACTGTTTCACAACTTCATAACATCACGTCTGGACATCAGACACTGCAGCTGTTTTACAACTTCATAACATCACGTCTGGTCATCGGACACTCGCAACCAAGGCCAAATATTTCACAACTTCATTCGACTGTGACTCCGCCGCAGAAGCTCTAATGGAATTGAGGCATATGATTAGATTTTAGTAATTATTGTATTCAGTCCTAATTTTGACATCAAATGAAGTAAACGTGAATATCGGCTAGCTGCCAAAAAAGATTTTTTTTTAGTAAGCTCAGTGCGGTATAGTATAACTTATATAAGGCCATCATGCCAGACTTTGTCAAAAGCTTGAGAGATGTTCAAAATATACCGGTGCAGTATTGCTTCCCATCAAAGGCTTTTCTAATACAAGAAACAATTCTATGAACTTGTTTGAGAAGGTTGTATTTTTTTCAATAGGAGTTTTTCAAATATTTTGGAAAATACAGAAATCAAGCTAATAGGCCGATATGCATTTACTACCGTCGGATATTTGCCTGGCTTTGGCACCATAATTATTTCTGTTAAGCCTGTTATTAAAAATATGTACCAAAAAACGTACGGCAGTTAGTGGAAGCTCCTTTATCATTTCACCTGTAATCCTATCGTAACCAGGTGCTTTATTCTTCTGAATGTCATGAGCAATGGTGTTAATTAAATCTTTCTTCTTAAACCGAGGTGGATTTGCTGTAAGGCTACTGGGTGGTATTGAAATATTGGAAGGATGGGCGCCTTCATTAGGTCTAAAGACTTGTTAAAGATGACCGGCGAAAGCGTATGCTTTATCTTCATTACTCGCCCAGCTTCCTTTCTGAGTTCGTAATGGTGCTTCTCGAAGAACGGGCCTCTACGCATGCTTCAGTGTTCGCCAAAGGGAGTAGTCAGTCTGCTTCGAAGCAGACAAGGACTGAAGGATCGACTGCGTACTTCTTTCTTTTTCCGCTTGCATCAAAATACGTAATTCCTTTGTACACGCATTCAGCTCCTTGTATAAGATTAGGAGAGCAAATTCTTTGCCATTCTCTTCTTAATTTGGCTTTTTATTTATTAAGTTAAGAATGTTTGGGGTGTGCAGGCCAGCCCAATAAGAACTGCGATGTTTAATAGAAGGATTTGTTGTTGCAATTTCTGCGGCCTTAACTATTATATCAGTGAGATGTTCAGCTGCCCTGTCGATATCATTCTTGGTCCGAATAAGAATTTGCGGGCCAGTGTGCGAACTGACATACTGTTTATATTTTAAACAGTTTGTGTGCTTATTTGTAAGATTTTTTTTGTTTTTCTTTATAATTAATAAACATTGATAATGTTATGAGGCAGGGTGAATGATCTGAAGAGAGATCAAATAAAGCTTCAGTATTAACTCGGTGTCGCGCAATAGCCTTTGTTACACCAAAGTCAATAAGATCGGGTATTTTTTGGAGGTCAGATGGCCAATACGTTGGCTGACCAGTAGACAAGACGTCAAATCCTCTGTTCTGGATTACTTTATATAGGTTTCTACCGTTTGGTGTAATCAATCTTGATCCCCAGAATGTGTGCTTGGCATTGTAATCTAATGCTACAATAAACTTACTGCCAAACTTTAGGAAAAAGTCATTAAATTGTTTTTCTATTATGTTATGACGAGGGGCAGTAAGGTCTCCCAAGTGGTCATAAATGTGTGTTGCAGTGTTATGAATGAACTCATCACTTTGCGATTCTAATTCATAGTGCTTTATTCTGTTACGAATGAGAATAGCTGTTCCACCTCGGGCTTTACCCTGTGGATGCTTAGTATCATAGAATTTGTAACCATTAATTTGAAAGTTATTAAATTGCGCAAGGTGGGTTTCAGATACAAACAAAACGTCTATTTGAAAGCGCTCTAGGAAAATTTTTAGTTCGTGTTTATGCTGGGTTAGCCCGTTCGCATTCCAAAAACGAATTTGATTTGAATTACTCATGGTTTAGCTAAAATGCCTTGAAGTAATAGATTTTGATATTTAATCAAATCTTGCACCATGATCTGCATTGCCTTCATTTGCCCCTGAATAACTTTCATTAAGTTATTTATAGTAGCTTCTAGGTTACTACTATTCTGACCAAAAGGAGGTTGTTAGGATGAGTATTTTTCAGAATTTGTGCATATGAAGTAAAATGATGGCCCTATTATGTATGGCGACTTGGGTCTAGTTGTTGGTCTAGTAGCCATGGCTACCAGTATCGTAATTTGTATTATGTATAGCTATTAGTCTCAGTATACAGAAAAACGCAGAAAACATCCGAATTTACTTTTCCAAGTAATTGGCAACTTTGCTCCAATGTGTTGAACAATTTTTGTGAACAAATAATAAAATCGTCGATAGCGGGAAACAGAAAAAGACTCAGTAGCCGACAGTCAGCAGCCAGTAGCCATACGTAATGCGAATTCTAGTATATGGTTGCCCATCGACTATCAGTCGCCATACACAATAGGGCCATTAGTTACGCTGGTTGGCGCAGGCATTGCCTTAGCGATTTCTAATACGGGGTTATACCTAATAGGAATATTTTTGGTAACTGTTTTCTCTTTAATTGACTAATTGATTTAATTTTAACTGGACAAACTCTAAAATTAGCACTGTGATTTCCACCACAGTTTCTGTTTTTTTTTGGATTTCGGGTCCATTTTTGGTTTCACACATTCCTTAGAAGTGTGTAAATCCCCACAGGTAAGGTGCAGTAGCGGCGTGTGTGACCAAATTACTGGCAGTTGTGACATTGAACAGGGCCCCTACGCTTATGGGGTTCTTCTACGTAGATTTTACGGTGTAGAAGATATCGCAATTGATATATTTGATGCACTTCATCTTTCTTCAGATTGTGAAAGTCAGGTTCTAGCTCTATTTTGAACATCGGTTGAGGGATATTTTCTTTATTTTTGATGTTGAAAACATTGCGCACCTTAAAACCTTCTTTCCTAAGAGCGTTTTCTATCTCTCGTGAGTTAACGCTGGATTCGTTGCCTTTTATGACAACTTCTAGTCCTCGACTACTGTTAAGTTATAAGTGTAATAAGATTTCTAACACTTATCAAATTCATTGGTAATTTTATGAAAATATCCTCCTTTTGAGCCTAAATTTTCACTTCATGTAAATTACCATTTCTAATAGGAACTACATGAAAATTATTTTTCTCTACACTACCTGTTGGTTAGAATCATTATTCATATCAGCGAGAATACTATAACGATTATTCTCGTCCGATGTACATGTACCTGAAGTAACTTCTTTCAAAATTTTATTTTGTGGACTTAGTTTTCCATTTTCTACGGGTGTGCGCTTTCGCTTTATTAGTATGTAGCAGTCAGAACAGTAGCATTTTGTGCTTTGTTTTCTTCTTTATTTATTGCCGTCGAAGTATTAGTAGCGGCAGCTACGTTGTTGCCCACATTGATCACTGCTGGAGAGCAAGATGGTGCTCTTTGCTTGGCTGCATGTGGTGTGTTAGCAGTATAAATAAGAGTTTTCATTGGCGTTGTTGTTGCTAGTTTTGCCTTTTGGGCTGCATGCAGTAATTGTCAAATATTCATTTCTTTCGCTTGCTCTTTGGATTGCGTGCCTGCGCTCTTGTAGAGGAGCGCCCTGCACACTCATCTCTCAATTAACTACCGTTCGTATTTTGTATGTAAACAATAATTTATTTATTTTGATCCACACAATGTCTTATTATTTATATAGGTATTTTTCGCGATCACGCTTTGATTTTTTATACTGCCGAGGGCAGTTCGACAACATATAACTCGAATAATGGTTTAGTGTGTCTTTCGATGGTTAAATATTTTTAGTTAAACGATAAATATGATTTTTTATGGAGCGAATAAAGAACACGCCTATACTCAACCGCAACATTGTTTACTTGTTTAATTTAGCCAATGAATACATCAAATATTCTTACAGACTATTAGAAAGAAAAGTAAAGTAAATTTACAAAATTAATCCAAAATAAAAGATAATTTCAAAAAGTCGTTTTTACAGGCTGTAAAATCAATATGAATACAATTTTCGATGCGATTAAGATCGCATAAAGCTCTTGTGATAGGAGCGTTCAATGCACAAACAGTTTTTACCGGGCCAATATGAAAAGACTCAAAGTGACGTAAATTTCTAAGTGGGGCATTAAAACGAATACGTTCAAGGAGGGAGGCACAGTCCACCTCTCCAGAAATAATATCAAATACAAAACATAGCGACAGAATCGATCTCCTACTTTCCAGCGATTTTAAATTAATGAGCTTACATCTAGCAAGATACGAAGGTATAGGTTCATTAAAATGCAAGGTTCGAAGAGCAAACCTGATAAACACCTTTTGAACTTTTTCAATGTGGTTAACATAACATGCATGATATGGCCTCCAGATAAATGAGGCGTACTCTAACCTAGATCTAACAAGGGTAGTGAAAACCAATTTAAGTGTATACGGATCAGAGAATTAGGAACTGTTCCGTAGCACAAATGCCAACATTGCATATGACTTTGAGACAATGAAGTTAATATGATTTCTGAATGTAAATTTTCTGTCAAAAATTACTCCCAGGTCCTTAATCTCTGGGACGGACTTTAAATAATAATTGGAAAAATGATAGGAAGTGTAAAAGACTATGGTACTTTTACTGTAGGTAACGTGATAGCATTTATTAATGTTCAACGACAAGCGATTGGTTTCACACCACGATTTAAGATTATTAAGCTCTGCTTGAAGTATCTGTGAATCAAGCGGACTCTTTATTATGGAGTAAGCTTTTAAATCGTCAGCATATAGGAGAAATTTAGAACGGGAAAAGCAACTACTTATATCATTTATAAATAAAATGAAAAATAAGGGGCCTAAAACGCTTCCTTGGGGTACCCCGGAGGAAGCGATAAAGGGATACGATAATGTATTATCGACATTGACAACACAGCGACGATTACTTAGGTAAGATTTAATCCAATTTAAAAAAATGGAGTGAAAACCTAAAGCAGCAAGTTTATTGACTAAGATAGAGTGCGAAACCCTGTCAAACGCCTTTGAAAAATCTGTACCGCCAGATATGCAATCTTCTGCAAAGACAGCGACATTAGAGACCGTCGAGCGGTTAGGCATAAACCCATGCTGGTTCTGACAAATAAGGCGTTTAACTGCAAAAGACACCTTTTCTTTCACTATGCATTCGAAATAGTTGAAAGTTTGGAAATGGGTCTATAATTATGAACATCATTTTTATTACCGCTTTTGAGGATAGGGGTGGTAAAAGCTATTTTCCAATCATCGACAAATACCCCTGCGGATAGCGAGTTATTGAAAATTAATTTCAATGGATAAACAAGAGAATCGCATTTTTTTAATAGAACTGCGCCCGTCAATGTCAGTTTGGTTCGAGGAATTAAGCTGCGCAATGCCATTAAGAATGTCGGTTGTGGTCAAGGTTAGGAATCCAAAGCTAAAGGGCGATTCCTTAGTATTGGAAAAGCTTCCACTAGAGTCGTTATCTAAAAAGAAGTTTGAGCGGAAAAGTCGGCAAACAGATTAGCAGCCTCAATGGGGGATGTAGCAGAATTTCCGTCCAGAAATAATTTAGAGGCAATACTAGAGCAAGATTTCTTCGAAGTTATAAATCGCCAGAAAGCTTTAGGATTCGACTTGATATTGGCTTCATAGTTTAAAACGTAGTTTCTGTATAAAAATTTATCAAGGCAGTTAAAATGTTTGGCATACTTTTTATACTTAATTAAAAACGAATAATTGTTCGTCTTTTTGAATTTGCGGTGGTATTTGTTTCTTAAATTTTTTATTCTTTTAAGATTTCGAGTCTGCCATGGAACTTTGTACAACTTTTTTCCAAAGATTGGAATGTTGTTTTGACAAACTTCAACTACTTTACATTTAAAGATATTAAAACATGATGCCACACTAAGATTACATAATAACATGTCCCAGTCTATATTAAGAAATATACTATTTAGATCAGAAAAATTACATACATTATAGTTAAAAGATGCTTTTGTGTTTTTCTTGTCCAAGCTGAGGTATGAGTAAAAATAAATATTCAATACCAAGGGAACATGATACATATCAGGCTCTTTGAAAGGAAAATTACACTCGGACAACCGAAAGTTAACATTAGTGCTAATAAATATTAGGTCCAAAAACCTCTGAAGCTTATTGTGAAAGTAATTTATTTGCCTAATATCAATGCTTAAAAAATTATCAATTAAATATATCTCGCTACAACTATTCACGCAGCTTGGTAAAAGACCAGACGTCTTAGCTATATTAGACCACATAACGTTGTTTAAGTTAGTCCCCTAAGACAGCAAGATGGTTATCTGGTGCACAATTTGCGTTTAGAGACATAATATTATCTACATGTGCCTTATACAGATCATCTGAGCTATTCGGCGGAATGTATGCAGCGCAGATGAAGAGCGATTCCCGCGGGCTTTGTACACACACGCAGAGTTGGTCCAGCAGCGAATTATTGTTGCTTAGCTCGTAAAAAAACGCCTTATGTTTCCTCTGGATCGCAATTAGGACACCACCACCTCTAGCACAACCAGTTTTGACTGCATCTCTGTCCTTGCGGAATACTTCAAACAAGTTTGGATCGAAGAACTCATGACTGAAGAAGTTATCGTTTAGCCAAGTTTCTATGATAACGAAGATATCATAATCTAACTGCGAACTCATGAGATGAAGAGATTTAGATTTTGTCCTAAGACCAGAGACATTATGAAAATAGATTTTTAAGTGCTTGTGGTTAGCATTATCGCACTTTGGGTTTTTGTCTAAGAGTCGTCGTTTTTTGGCATAAATTTAAAAGGGCGCACAGCAACATTCGCAGGCCATAAGTCCGGATTTAAGAGCTTTTCGTAGTGCAAATTAGATACGCCCAGTTTAAAATTTACACTCTTTTGAGTATTTATAGAAACACCCTTTTTAACTAGGAGAGATCACGAAAGCATGCTGGGTTTAATGTTTGCATGTTTAGCTACATAATCAATTATGTTTTCCGCTTTGACAGAATTAGAAATGTCACATCAAGCTATTTGCTAGCATTAGAACCAACAACAATCAGTGGTGCTTTTTCGCTCTTCTTTGCGCTGTTTAACTTGCCAGCAGAGTTTTGCGATGTAGCCGAAGATTGTGTGTTGGACTGCCTGTTTACGTTTTTGTCATTAGCAGTTTGGTGAATAGGGATGGGAGCATTAGCAGCAGCATACGAAGAAGACGAAGACGAGTTGGAGAAATGCGATGTAGAAGAAGTTTGTGTGTTAGGCTGCTTGTTTGGGTTATTGTCATTCGCAGTTGCTTCTCATTCCTCTTTGCATTGTTTAACTCGCCAGCAGAGATTTCCGATGTAGACGAAGTTTGTGTGTTGGACTGCTTGTTTGCATTTTTGTCATCAGCAGTTGGGCAAGTAGGAATGGGAGCGCTAGCAACAGCAGCAGCATACGAAGATGGCGAAGAGTTAGAGATATGCGATGTAGCCGAATTATGTATGTTGGGCAGCCTAGGCACATTTTTGTCTTTCACAGGTGGCGGAGCAGGAATGGAATCATTGGCGGTAGCAGGCGAGGGTGACGAAGAAGACAGATAGGAAGCAGGTAGCGCTGTGTTAATAGATGATCTATTATTTTTTATTGCCCAAATAATAGACATAAGAACGATTATAAGAAATGTAAACATAACAAAACTGTCAAAGCTAAACTTCAAAATGGGGGGATTGCCAGATGAATGTACGTAACCAATAGTTATTCAAGACACAAACCATCATATCGGTATAGACACGAATTGACATGGCCACTATGAAAACGCCCACACTGACATACGATAAAAGAATCGGTGGTAACATACCACGAGGCTAGAAAAATATATATATTTTTTTTGGAATTGGACACGGAGCGAACCACACTCATCAGCCCTCGCAAGAACGGAATTACAACCAAGTAATTAAAGTGGATTAAAAGCTTGTATGAAAAGCTGGCGACATTCGGGGAGTCGATACTCACCCCTCAGTTGAAATTAATAGAGGCAAAAGGTGCCGTCACATTCCTTCCGGCAAATCCCCAGCCATGTTGTTGCGTAGAATAAAGAAGTTGTGACCATCAAATCTGGACTATTCATTTGACAGCAATTGAGTCACCATAAGCAGGTAATACAAAATCATTACACGTAAGTCAGCCACTTTCTTGCCACCATCCATTGAAAACGAGCTATCCATCAACCGTAAATAAAGATTCCTGTTTGGACCGACAAACCAAGGTCAAGCAAATCATTGGCGCCCAACTAAACGGGTGAAAAAGAATAAGTTTTCGTTGAACATAACCACACTTAAGCCCGGCATAAAATAACCGCGTGCTCAGCTGAGGGAATATAGCAATTTCATCATCGAATCAATTTAATACATCATAAAATTAGATTTAAGGAAAAATTAAAATCTTTTAGTCGTTTTTCTCATTTTGTTGGTCACAAAATTGTACGTCGGTGAACCATACATATTCGAGTTTAATAGATTTTTGATAAATTTTTCTTTTAAAAATTCCGCTATTATAAATCATCATTGAGATTGAATCAAATAATTATCTGTTGAATTCATAACCACTGTAAATCAATATCGTCCTCAGTCTTCACACGGCATGATTTAATTGATTTTTATTGGAGCTCGTTTTCAATCAAAATTTTTGTGGATATTTTGATTATTTATTTCCGCGGGGGTGACTGGTGATCGATCTGCGATGCGAACACCATTGATCAGCAGTCATAACCATTCTCGTTCAGTTCAGTTCGCCAATTCTGAAAAGCATGTTAATTGAATTTTTTTAATGTTACCACAAATCGACGATCAAGATTTTTGAACCGATAATTTTTCATTTCGTCTTTCGGTATAAGTTTAAGCAACGTAACCGATAACACGGTCAAAATTAATTGAACCAAACTATTAATTTTTCTTTATTTTTTTGTAATTTCTTTGGGTATTTATTCCCAATAAAATTTGAAACTCGTATTAAAGTAATCTCGTTTAACATTCTCAAACTGGTTGAATATTCTCAGTCTGATTTGGTCTTCCGGTGGATAGTCTTGATCTTCGTTGCGTACCTTGTTGGCGGCAGAAGGGACCGAAGGAGATACAGGTAATACTCCCAAGTATTCAAGGCCTTCGCTGCGTCCCGGGAGCAAACAACTTGGTCCATAAAAAGATTCGAGGTAGTGCGTTAAACGCCATTCTCAGCCCACGTTCGGTATAATATTAAACAAAATCTTGGACCGAAAATCACATGAGATATACAACCAATTGAGCGTGAATTTTTTGTTAAACTAGTTAGATTTAAAGCAATATTCAAATAGTGATCGATTTATGCGGCATTATTTTTGAAAGTGGATATTCAAAACGACATACTCATAGAATAAAATAATAATAATAATAAATAATAAACTGAAGTAAATACTGTACTGATTTTAAATCGAGTACCATCATCTTATAACATAGACTTTAATAGTACGGACTTTACGTCTACCGTTGGTAGAATTCTTTAATAATCGGAATTTACAACTTGGTATTTGAGTCTTTGAACATGGAATTGTTTCCTATCTCGATGCAACTTATTTGACAGACGAACAGCGACAGATCGAAGGGGAGATATATAACCTATATCCAGCGCCGGTTCAATGGACCGACACCGAAATAGCCGCCCTCAGTGGTAAAATATCTGCTTACGTTGGCCAACCATGGTTGATAAAATCCCATGCCATACACCAAATGAATGAGTTGGAAATATGTGAGAGAGCATATCGGGAACTGAAGGCGAATGAGGTGTTAACACCTCAGGGTCGTCTTCATCAAATGATACATTATTGTTATCGAACAGCTCGGTTGAAGTTAAAACCCGAGTAGGCGTCACGCCAGGCAGATCTGATCGGAAAATTTCAGTCGAAGATTCGAGAGCTTCGGATGTCTTCACCGAATACGGGAATCCCGACGTGCGATCCCCAATTAAGTTTGAACTCGACCTTCCATGGTTTTGAGAACGAACGGGGAACGATGAGTTCAACTCAAAATACTGTTCACTATATTTACCCTTAACCATACCAGATTCGATTCCAAACCAGAGTATACCGACTTCGGTTCAGGCAACTGAACCACGGTATACCCTGACCACCAGTACGGTTAATTCAAATGCTCAACCAGCCGTTCTCAATTCAGTGTATTACGGAACGGAACCAACACCCTCATTACACCAACTGTCTGTAATGGTGTCTGAGTTGCTGAGAGCCCTAACACAGATGCAACAGCAAATGATCCGTGATCGGATTCAGTTGCAGACACAAATTCCTGACGTTCGTGATATGAACCAAACCATGCCAACGACCTGGAATCATACCTGGATACCACCCTCGGTGGATCCTCCGCATGGTTCTTTGGGTGGTCCTTCAACCTTACAAACTCTAACGATCAATACCTACCGTGGTCTTAGAACGTCACATATCCAAGAACCAATTAATCAACCATCTCATTTATATCCGAATTATTCGCTATCCGGTCCACCACAATCACGACTAAATCAAGAAACTATATTCGACGAATCTGCCCAAGCGGATGCAATGGATAGGAAATTCAGAGGCTTACCATCATGGATGGGACGTGCTCAATTCGATGGCGTTCATGTGAACGAAAAATTTCTATCGGTTGAAGATTATTTGGCTATTATTGGCTCATTTCGATATAAGATTGGAGTACCCGACCACGAATTGGTTAAGCGTTTGGTGCCCACACTCACGGGGGCCGCTCGACAATGGTACTTCACCGAACTGAGGAACTTCACAGATTATCATGATTTTTGCACGAAACTTCGAGCTCGTTTCCTCAACAAACATACTCGGGCCCAAGTAATAATGTTATAAAGGGTGAACACACCAAAACTGCGACACTTAGAAATTACTACCAGAAACAAACTAGAAGGCTTTGAAATTCTTTTTTTTTTTTTTTTGTAGTATATAACTTAGAAGTTTAGATGTTATTAAAATGTTAAAATATTAGTTATTATTTGCTCCATATGCAAGTGATCGGTATTTTCATCGCACACGCGCCATCATTTTCTGCACGGCTGCATCATCGCCATTACGCGATGCGCACAACTACTTTGTTTTGCACTCTTCAATAATTTTCACTCTTTCACCTGTTTTCTTCAAGATTCCTTTGACAATTGACCAATATTCCCCAATAGGACGTGGCTCTGGGCTATTGGGTGGACTTCAGTCGTGAGGTACAAAATTGATTTGCATTATACCACGGCAATGTGTCCTTGGCATAGTGGCAGGTTGCCATGTCCGCCTAGAACGAAGGCCTACTCCTTATCTGTTAATAAATGACAGAAGACGCCTTTTGAGACACTCATCCCGATAAACTTGATCATTCATTGTCCCGGATGGGAAAAAAGGGCTGCTCTTACGGCCGCAGGAACAAATAGCTTGCCAAACCATGTGGGTTTTGGAAATTTGGACTTCATTTTCAGCTTAAAACTTTCAGAGGCATCTTGACGACTTGCAGCAGTATAAAAATCTTGACCTGCAATATATTTTGAATTCTTATAGCAGTAGGTTTCGCAGTCCATAACAATGCAGTTGTATTTTTTAATTTAGAATTCATACAACTTCCGAATGCGGGATTTCGCTGTAACATTCAACTTTGCGCCTCGGTCTGGCGCTGTTTGAGCTGTAGAACATCTCAATGAAGCTTTCCGCTTTACCTTTTGT